>NC_088367.1:13005602-13153102 GCF_034508935.2 Berghia stephanieae | reverse complement strand
GCTGGGGGAATGTAGAATGGGAAGGAATTGATGAATAGACTATAGACTTAGCTTACTTAGACGGTCTAGATTTAGTTTATGATTTATATTTTTTCAAACATAAAAATTAATAATTATTCACGTTAATTATACATAGACAGATAGGTCAAAATATGATACCTTACTTTTTTAAACTATTCCAAAGTTATAATGATTTTACTACTCAACCTACTGACTACTGACTATTGCTGCATTGCCATTTCAATTCAGAATGCTAAAAATCAAAATCTGTGACTGGGAATTCCCCCACTGGACAGCCTCCCGATAAGCTGACTACAGATTGAAACATGACTTTATCATGGAGAAAAGAGGATTGGTCAATGGCGGTCAAAATTAAACATACTTACTACTGCACTGTCTTCAATCTTGATTAAATTTGGCATAGGTAGACATAGATAGATGATGCCTTTTTCTTTTCTTTTCTTTTTTTTTTCTCCTCATTTGCTCTCTCAAAAATATTACAAATGTTTTAAAATTTCGTCATTTTTATCAAATTATACGTTTTTGACTTTGACATAAATTGTCTTCATTGATTTCAATCACGTAGTTAAAGTAAGTGTATATAAATCCTGATCTCTGCTTTTTAAAATGATAACAGAGCCATTCAGTCATTCAGATGATACTGTGGCTGTGAAAAATAATGACAATGATTATGTGAAATTCTGTTTTTCATATTTTAACCCAAACTAGCACTTTACTTTTCCAATGGCTAATCGGCACCTGTCTATAGGCTGGAATCAGATTACCTAGTAGTAGTAGAAAAGAGAAGCTAGAGTCGAGTCACAGTGGACATATTACTTATTTACTTTACAATTAATTATAATTTTAATTTATACAAGTCTTAACTTCCGAACGCAATTATGAGCTTGATTGGGGAAAATTCTGTAAGCTCCTCGGGGTATCATATCTTTCAATTACTATTTTCACTGTGGATCTTTTGTCAGGCGTTTATTTAGATTTAATCGATTTGTCAATATATAGTAGCATTTTAAAAGGAAGTGTCTAAGGAGATCAAGATTTTGGTTTCACTAGCCAAAATTGGCCAGTTTGTCTAGAGAGACCAAGATTTTGTAACTGAATGTCTAGAGAGACCAAGATTTTGTAAATGAAACAAGAGAGATTGTAAGAATTGTCTCGTTTTGTCTTGTTTTTTTAAAAAGAATTGGTCCCTTCAGAGTGACGCAATCTTGGTGTTTTTAGAGTTATTTTCATTGGAGCAGGGGAGAAGAAAAAAATAGGTGGGGTATTTTATTATTTGTTTCATGGAGAGAAAACAATTGCAGAATTGCATGATATCTAATTGCTTCCCTTTTATTTTTTGGCAATGTGTAAAAACCATATAATATAGTCCTTTTGATATTGGCTTTTATATAACTTGACTTTCCTCTTTGGCAACTTAAAGCATCCGGCTAGCAAATCATATGTAAAATAATGTAACTTGGCAGGGAACAGTTCTTTTCTTAAGTGCTGAACACTAAACTCTGGTCTGGGTCCACTACTCTGCACTCTGCCCCTATAGTATCGTAGTAATATAAAAATATATGAAAGATGACATTAGGCTGTTATTTGCAAATGGTTGGAAATAATTTGGTCCACCCTAGCTGTTAAGAGGGGAGGGGGGCTATTTCGAAAAATATTCTGTCAAATGACGCAATCTTTCCCAGAACCAGTTTGCTGAATTGAATGATTGTGGGAAGAGAAAAAAGTGGGAAAGTTTGTTTTTTAAATTTTTGTTTTATTTTAATAAGACGAGGACTCAAAATTTTTATTACATCTAGGAGAATGAGCATTTTATATGACTGAGAAGTCATTGTTTGGGGGACATTTCTA
Organism: Berghia stephanieae; assembly: GCF_034508935.2. Taxonomy (NCBI): domain Eukaryota; kingdom Metazoa; phylum Mollusca; class Gastropoda; order Nudibranchia; family Aeolidiidae; genus Berghia; species Berghia stephanieae. The sequence continues at coordinate 13,151,233 of NC_088367.1, read as the reverse complement.
TGATAAGATTCTGGGTGGTTAAGGATTATCGGGGCATTGGGGGGATGGGGGGAGGGTCAGGCGTCTCCTCTCTGGAAAATCAAGTAAAGAATGAATGGCCATTCTTTCTTGGCAGCATGTATAAATTTCTTTTGTGATTTATTTTTGATATTGGCTCTCTTATTTTCTTTAGCTAAATAACCCATCTAGCTAACAAAGGCAAAGGTTGTGTCACTCAACAGAGACCAATTGTTTCATAAGGTATTTTAAAGGGCACCAAATGAGCAGTCCCAGCTGTCTCCATCCATTTCAAATGCGAATGATGCTGCCTTTTTGTAATTAAAAGCTCTTTAAGGATAAGTCTTTAAGTTATGCTGCAAAGATTTTGTTAAAAGTAATAAACAAAAATAAATATAACAGCTTAAAAAAAAAGAACAAAATACTTTGTTGAAAATTTGTTATTCATATTTTGATGCTTTTCCACCCTTCCAAAAATACTAATACACTGGTCACTGAAGCACTCTGGTTTTAAACACGCCCGAAACTGATTGGTTTACTACTAATAATAAACATATTTATATAGCACCTTTCGTCAAAACCTCAAAGCGTTTTTTAAAAATTCAAATACAATTCAACCAAAGTATCAAGACAATTAAGAACATAAAAGGTCATCAATACATCATCAATATAAATGTCACATACAATACATTTAAAATTCAATTTAGAAAATATTTTCTGAAAAGATATACTACATAAATTTATCCCCTTATAAAATAAGCATGTCCACCTGAAAAGATGCACTCACTATTATAACCATGTTTTGAAAAATGGTATGTAGCTTAAATTCCTGAAATAAAAAGCAAACTGACAAAAATAGTGTGGGTAATAGTAATAGAAAATGAAATAAAATGCCATGCATCTAATTCTCTCCATTTATTTTCTTATCTTATCATTATCTAATACTTATTTCAAACATTTGACTTCGTTGTGTATAGTTTACAATGTAAGATTAGATCTGTAACATTTATACTTTTGGATGTATTTGATGGACTGAGACAAGGATGCCATTGGAATCTGAATCAATTAATGTGAATACTTCCCTCTTCCAAAGAAAAATAAAAATGAATGTGAGTTTCTGTCATTTGATTTTGTGTTACTTAAACAGCTTTTTTTTTTTTAAATCTCACTCAAAGGAGGATTCAACTTCACACCAACTGCATCGTCAACTGGAAATGCCCCTGCCACAGGTTTCTCATTTGGAGCTCCAAACACAACAGGAACGTCAGGAGCTCCAACGACAGGATTTTCATTTGGTGCTCCTGCTGCCACAACAGCAGCTGCCACAGCGCCTGGTGCTGGTGGTGGATTCTCTTTTGGAGGTATTGGCAATGCTGCTGGTAGCACTGGTGGAGGGTTGGGTGGTTTCGGATTGTTAGGCTCTGCTCCAGCATCGACAATAACAACAGCAGCTCCAGCAACTGGTGGATTGTCTGGATTCAATGTTGGTGCCACCGCAGGCAGTAAACGTGAGTAAAAACACATATTACTTGTCTTTATATAAATGGTGATGGTCCTAATAGTAGTAATAGCTCAGTTGGTAGAGCACTTGCTTCACATGCAAAAGGACAGATCGATCCCGGGTGGTGCAGTCAAGATGTTTTTCCTAACCCCTCTGTCCATCCAGCAGGGATGGCGTCATTAGTTATTTTAGATCTAGTGAAAAGTACTTTGCAATAGATATGCATCCTATCCAAAGGGTAGCAAGAAATTGCAATTGTCCATTTCACACTATAGATACTGGGATAATATCCAACTATAATTGGTGGGGCATTTTTTTTCCCACATTAGTTTTAATCAATTTTCATTCAGTTGAGCTTTGTTTCCATTCATATAACTAGCTAAACAGTCTCTCGATGTTAAGGGGGGATTTGTTACATGATGATTTTAGAGAGGAAATAATAATAGTAATAATATTTGTTTTTTATATAGTGCCTCGCCCCATATCTTAACAAGCTCAAAGCCTTTAAGAGCAATTTAACAATCACAAGCATGCCCACCATCCCAGAATTTCCGGATTTGTCCCAGAAATTTGAAAAAAATTCAACTATTATACTATCACCACATCATCATCCCTACCACCACTACAACAACTACCACTGCATCATCATCCCTACCACCATTACAATAAATACCGCCACATCATCATCCCTATCACAACTACTACAACTACTACTACCACATCATCATCTCTACCACCCCTATACTACAACTTCTACCACATCATCATTCCTACCACCACTACTACAACAACTCATCATCCCTGCCACCACTACCATAACAACTACCACCACATCATTCCTACCACCACTACTACAACTACAACAACCACCACATCATCATTCCTACCACCACTACTACAACTACAACAACCACCACATCACCATTCCTACCACCACTACCACAACCATCAGCACCGCCACACCATCACCCAACCACCACTACTACAACCACCCTCACCACCAGATCATCATCCATCAACAAACCATGTAATTTGGAAATTGTAAGCTATTCTCTCTCACACTGCTTGGAGAAAAATGTCCTCCTTTTTTTTGTGGTCAGTCATTCTCACCAGTGTTGGTGTTATTTTGATGAGTTATCCAAGTACTATTAGTATTCTCATCTCATGTAGTTCCATATCTGAAGCAGACGTCGGAGGTCATCTTCCGCCAAGCTGATCTATCTCTTGCCAATTCTATTAAAGCAGCGCCACCTTTCTCAGCTTCACCTGTCCAAGTTCTTATCCCTTTCAAATACGTTATTCTTTGTCTTCCTCTTATTCTTTTTCCATTCATCTTTCCAGTCAAGGCGAGTATTTCCAAACCAGGGTGGCGGATAATGTGTCCTAAAAATTCCATTTGGCGTTTGATGATTTTTGTTATCAGTGATCTTTTTCTGTTTGCCATTTCTAAAATTTCTTCATTTCTTTTCCTTTCCATCCATGACACCCTCATCATTCTTCTGTAAAACCACATTTCCACTGCCTCCAGTCTTTTAACCATGGTCTTGTTTATGGTCCAGCTCTCACAACCATATAGCAGCACAGACAGTACATAGCAATCCAGGACTTTGATTTTTGTTTTCATGCTAATATTCCTGTTTTTCATAATTGTATGCAGCTGGTTGAATGCATTCTTCGCCATACCTATTCTTTTCTTTATTTCACAATCTGATTTTCCATTGGATGTTACATTGAAGCCTAAATATTTGAAACATTCAACTTGTTGTATTGTTTGTCCTCTGCTTGTTATTACACAGGCTGGTGGGTTATTATTTTTAGATACCGTCATACATTCTGTTTTAGATATATTCAGTTCCAGTCCCATATTTTCACTACTCCTGACTACAACATCCAGTAATTCTTGTAGTTCATGTTCAGATTCTGCCAGTAGAACCGTATCATCTGCATACCTCAGATTTGTTACATTTTTTCCTCCAATACACACCCCCTTCTTATGTTCGATATCTCTTAATATCATTTCACTATAGAGGTTGAATAAATCTGGAGACAAAACACACCCCTGCCTAACTCCTCTTCTAATAGGTGTAAAACTGCTTAGTTCGTTGTCAACACGCATTGCTGCTTCTTGTTCCCAGTACAAATTCCGTAATATTCTTAAATCTTTACCATCAATGTCCAAGGATGATAGAATTTTGAATAGTTTTTCGTGTTGTACTTTATCAAAGGCTTTTGAATAGTCGATGAAACACATATACAGATCTTTATTTACTTCAATACATCTTTCCATCAGCATTGATAATGTGAATATTCCATTTCTGGTACCCTTGTCCTCAACAAAACCAAATTGCATCTCCCCAATTTCAGGTCGTATTTTATTTCTTATTCTTAGTAAAATTATCTTCAAAAGAATTTTTGTGAGGTGGCTCATTAGGCTAATAGTTCTGTGTTGTTTCACAATCAACTGCCCCTGGCTTTTTTGGTAGTGCTATAAAAATGGATCGTTTCATATCAGTTGGCATTTTTCCTGTGTCATACACTTGATTTAGAAGGTTTGTGATGAATTCAATCCCCCATTCACCCAGGCCAGTCAAGGCTTCAATTGTTATGGCATCAGGTCCTGCAGCTTTTCCATTTTTCATGCTTTTCATGACGTTCCTAACTTCATCTTTCATTATAGAAGGCCCTTCCAGTTCTTTTATCATAGGCATTTCTCCTCGATTATCAAAAAAAGTTCTTCAATATATTCTGACCATCTGTTTAGAATGCAGTCTTTGTCCATGATGGTGTTTCCACGCTTGTCTTTGATGCATCCACTTTTAGCACCTGATTTAGTTTTGTTTGTCACTTCTTTGATTTTCTGATGGAAGAATTTGCCATTTTTTTCTTTGCAGGACATTATATAGTGACATTGTTCATTTATCCAGTCTTCTTTAGCTTCGTTGCATTTTCTTTTTATCTGCCTGTTCAGAGTCTTGTATTTTTCTTCCTGATTTTTGGCCTTTCTTCTCTCATTCATTAGTTCTAATATCTCTGGAGTAATCCATTTCTTCTTCTGCAACTTAAGTGTGGTTGGAACATTTTCTTCTAATGATGCAGCAACACTGTCTTTAAACTGCTCATATTTCTCTTCTATATCTGTTAGTTCTCCAAGCACTTCAAACTTGTTTCTTACTGATAGTTCAAATTTTTCTTGTATCTTCTGTTCCTCCCGGAGAATGTCTAGTTGGTATTTAGGTTTAGCCTTTGCTCTTTTGCAGATTTTCAATTTAACTCGTATGGGGCATAGCACAGGTATATGATCGCTGTTACAGTCAGCCCCCGGCATAGCACAGGTATATGATGGCTGTTACAGTCAGCCCCCGGCATAGATTTGGCATACAAAACTGAGTTTCGGAAACGTTTGCTGATGAGTATGTAATCTATTTGGTTTATCACTCCATCTCCAGGACTTTTCCATGTCCACTTCCTTCTATTGTGGTTTGTTGACCAAGTATTTGTGATTGTCAGATCATGTTGACGGCACCATTGAATAAGACGATCACCTCTGTCATTTTTGTCTCCCAGACCATGTGGGCCCACAATATCTTCTATTCTTTCTCGGCCCACCTTGGCATTAAAATCGCCCATGATGAGTTTTATGTCTGAAGACTTAAACTGATGCATTGCTTTATCTATTTGTTGATAGAAATTTTCCACTTCTTCATCATCGTGACTGGTGGTTGGGGCGTATATTTGTAAAATATCAAAATCAAAAGGTTTTGCTTGTAGTTTGATTGCCATTACTCTGTCTGATATGGGCCAGAATCCTTTGACTGCTCGCGCCGTTTTATTATCTAGTATAATTCCAACTCCCCTTTGGTGTTCTCCTCCTCCTGAGTATATAATTTTACAGTCATCATAATTAAGTTCTCCTGCTCCTTTCCATCTAACTTCTGATAATCCTAAAACATTGATATTCAATCTCTTCATTTCCATAACTACATTTGCTAATTTTCCTTTCTGGTACAGACTTCTTACATTCCATGTTGCTGTTCGTAATGTTTGGTGGTGCACAGTAGCTGGATGACGGTCGAGAGTCACCTGTTCACCTGCATGACTATCTCTACCGGACGAGGCTGTAATACTATTAGTATTATATTATTAAAACAGTGAATGAAGATACCCTTTTTGTTGCAAGCAGATTAGTAACTACACCATATCTACTACTAATAACCTCTAGCACCATTGTAACCATTTATGCTCTTGATATCAGATGCCTGACTGTCTTTTAAGACATTACTATTGTGCATCGTATTGTTACTGAAATTTGAGGTTTTATCTGTAAAATGGCCCTTAAACTTGAAATTGAGGATAGTCATGCCTGCAATCAATCGTGCAGTCAGTCAAACATACAGCATAAAACAAAGCAATGTAATTAATTATACAGTGTTACTTATTAAAAGGAAACATTTTAAGATGTTATTTAAAGACTTCTATATAATAATAATAATACTCTTATAGTTATAGAGCGCACGGTATCCTCAACAATGACGCTCTTGGCATTTATCATCACTGCCTCTGATATGTCCTGGAATGGAGTCCCAGATATGGGATGCTAAATATTCAAGCGTATGCTCGTCGATTTTGCGAGTCATTTTGGCTTCAGATTTTGATCTCAGGTTTCTGGCTGGGACGTAAAATGTAAGCATTTCATTAATGTATCCAGGACAATCAGGATGCAATGATTTAAAAACAATAGTACAGATCTTGTAGTCTATACTTTTCTCTACAGGGAGCCCGTGGAGTTCTCTTAGCAAACTCGATGCAGATTGATTTTTCCTCTTTCCATAAACAATCCCGGCAGCATCATTCTGGGCTACCTTAAGGGATTTTATCTTGTCTTTATTTATGGAAGAGAGTAGCCAATTACAATTTTCTAGCTTTGACAGAATGAGTCAATTGATTAACAAGGTTGAGATTTCCCTTGTAATGAGATGTCTAACACTACGTATAATTGTCACCCGATGAGATGAATTATATTATAAAATTTTACATCTAAAAGGAGGGATGAACTGTAGTTAAAATATAAACAAAGACAGGACAGGATCAATCTCAAATGCATTTCTGCAATAAAATGTTGTTTTTTTGTTTTTATTCATTAATAGCAACCACTATGGCAACAGGAGGTGCTCCAGCTGCTGGATTCAATCTTGGCACTTCGACAACAACAGCAGCAGCAGCTCCTGCAGCAGGTACAGGATTCAATTTTGGTGGAGGGACAGGCTCCTCAGGGTTTACTGGACTTGGTGGTAATGTCAGCGCCAATGCCAAAACGACAACATTACCTGGTGTTACCCCTGCTGCTAGCACTGCCCCTGGAGGGATCAATTTTGGAAGCACCGCTGCAAAATGTAAATAATTACCTTTTTTTTTTTCTTTCAAAATTATCTCTAGCAGACTGGAAATTGGTATTATGACAATGCATAATTTATAATGGAGTTTGTAATGGAAGTCTCTGTCGCTCTCCCTTTTTTTTTTTTTTTGTTAAATTCTCTTCCCTTTTTTGTTGTTGTTTTAAGTAATTTCTACTTTACAGGTTAGGGGATTCCTTTAGCTCAGGAGAGGATTCACTCACAATCAAAGGGACCAGTGGTGGAAGTTAATAGTGTCACATCTGAAGGGTCTTCTTGTTCTTTAACGCAGGTCCGTGTTGGATGTGACCTCAAACTCCTTTCTGGATTTTGACTGTGCCATGTGTTACGTGTGGTATCTTTGACAATGCATTTACCGCATGCTTAGTCATCGGCCTTACCCCCAATCTAAGAATAGCACTGAGTCAACTTAGTTGACAATGAACTAATGTGTGTGTTAAGTCGCATATTAAAGTTATCTGTATTTTTACCATCATCTCCATTCATTTATTTATTTGTTGTTCACTATTATATGGTAAACAGAAAGAACCCGATACATAACGTAACACCATGTATCCTTTATATGTGGTTGTTCTTCCCATCCAAAATGTTATGTCTTGAAACCACCTTCTACTTAGCCTCCCTCTGCTCCTCTTGTCCAAGCAGGTATCTTCCATGCAGATCTCTTAGGGTTTCTATCATCGTGTGGTCAAAGGTCAAAAGATTAGATGGAGAAAAAAAATTGATATAGAGTATACTAGACACAGGTCGGTTTCAGTCAATACAAAGTCCTAATATTTCTCTAATACTGTTGATAAAAAATACGGAGAGGCCAATAGTAATATGCACATGTTTTTTCATCCACTTCTCAAAAGATTTTGGCCGTGCCATCTGAAGAAGAGCAATAATTATTATTGTCGGATTTACACCATTGAAGTACAGAGAAACCCTGGCTCCATGGGCCCGATGACTTTGAAGGACTTTTTAAAAATGTTTACTTGTGCGTTGATGTTTGCTAAATCGGTAGAAATGCGCTATGTAAATCATGTTTTTTTTGGTTTTTTTTTGTTTTTTAAAAATTCATTTTGTTTTATGCAGCCACTGCAGCAGCGGCACCATTGTTGGGTGGATTATTGAACAGTACGCAGCCCTCGACCCTGTCCATTGCCAGCACCACCGCAGCCCCTGCTGGGTTCTCACTGGGTGGCACATCCACGGGCGGCACTGCTGCTCCAACTGGTAAGAATGATGTGTTTCCTGTTTGTGGATTAGGGGTAAATTAGGGAGATTTCAAAGTGAAAAAAAACAACTTTTGCTTGACAATACAGAAAAGAGAAAAAAGGAATAGAACAAGTCACATATGTCACTCATCCTCTCAAATAAGTACCGAGTTGGTGTGGAACACAAACCCAACCAAAAATTTGAATTTAGTGTTAAGTTAATCAACAATTTGAGATTATAGTTTGTTTTTTTGGGGTTTTTTTTGTTTTGTTTTTTTTTTTTTTTGGTTTTTAGTTTTTACCTTTTAAAATTATGAACTAATCCTCCTTCTCATTAAAAAAATGAAAACTTTGCCAAGTCTTATATTTTAAACAATAAATTCAAATAGTCGCGTCTCACCAATCCGAACACCTCCGTTCCCAGCATTTTGTCCCGATTACAGAGACATCAGGTTTGTGGAATCAGTCTCTAGTGTACCAAAAAGAAGGAAATACCCATAATGTGTCTAGTGGTTTGACATTCGCTTTCAGATAGGAAGGTCCTGTGTTCAAGCCTTGCTCAGCGCATAATTAAGTCCTTTGAAAAGGCTCGTTACTCACATTCTCTCACCATACTCGGGTGTAAAATGAGTACCTGGCCATTAACAGCATTGTCTCTGTCCAAAAATAAATTATAATATCGCCTAACAGACATAATGTCTCGTCGTGTTAAGTGTTGCTGTTGGCCAGGGACTCCTTGTGAAGCGCTTTGAGCACATTTAGTGGATATTGCGCTATATAGATCTTTTTTTTTATGCAGTATATTCTTCATGAATGAGAGGTCAGTCCTTTTATGTCTCTTCCTTTATTTATTTATTTATTTATTTATGTGTTTATTTATTTATTTTGTCTTGTTGTTTTCCTTCCAGGCTTTTCATTTGGACCACCATCAGTCAGCCAGCCACCATCCACAGCCGCAACAACGGCGGCTACCAGTTTGGGTGGGGGTTTAGGCTTGAGTGGATTTGCAGCAACTACATCAACAACTACCAGCGTGGCTGGCACGACGACAACAGCTCCTGGTGCAGGCCTTTCCTTGCCAGGGTAGGGAGAATATAAATGACAAATTATAGTGGAGAGCCAACTTATATTGAGGACACTTGTAACAAACAGTGTCTAGATTGTATTATGTGTTTTGGTTGCGTTTTTTTCTTTCTTATTATTTCATTAAAATTAAAACACATACAGTGAACAAGTTATAATGTAATTTAATTCATGGCTATGCCCACTATGTTGGGTTTTTTTTTTTGGTTTGTTTTGTTTTAAGTTAGGGGAGAGGGGAGAAATGGATAAAGAAAAGAAAATTCATCCATTTAAATTTCATCTAATTGACTGTAAGAAAATAAAACCTTACTTTACACTAATGAAATATTACGAATCCTTTGAACCATCTGAAAAGCATTATGTATTTGGGTGTTCAAATCTGTGTTCAGTTTGATTTTTCAGTTCTTGTATTTTTTTTTCTTCCCACTCAGTTTCATTCGCTCAATTGTGATTGTGTAGTTGGGTCTTATTTTGATCAATCAAAAGTATTTCTGAACAGACCATTATCCTAACTAAAGAGTACCAATTAATTGTCACTGTCGATTTCACTCTACAGGGTTAATCTCTCCCTCTCTCTCTCTCTCTCTCTCTCTCTCTCTCTCTCTCTCTCTCTCTCTCTCTCTCTCTCTCTCTCTCTCTCTCTCTCTCTCTCTCTCTCTCTCTCTCTATCTATCTCTTTCTCAGCCCCCCCCCCCACTACCCCATGGGTTTCATGGCCGTATAGACAACCATTCTCTTTTTAAAGCTTGGAACAGAGGGGAAAAAAAACATATTAAATATTTTGTCTATTTCTTTCAGGGACTGATTACAAAGGCTGACCTGCCACTTGAATTTCTTTTATAAAATATTATAGGACTTTCAAGATTTTCTTCTACAAAGAGGACCTACCAAAATGTCTCTGTCGTCGATCTGGAATTTAGAAATGTATTTATGTCTTTATTAGGTTTTTTTTTGTTTTTTTTGGCTGAAGAAGGGTTTTGAGCCCGAAACGTTCCATGTTTGGTATTTTCTTCTTTGTTTTGGAGCTGTTATATTCATTTTTGTTTATAAATGTTTGTTTGACGTCGTTTTGATTATTTCCTTTTTCTTGCAGTGGACAGAAGCAAATGACATTTCGTCAGCTGGAGGACACCATAAATAAATGGACAACAGAACTGGAAGAGCAAGAGAAATGTTTTCTGGACCAGGCTACTCAAGTCAATGCTTGGGATAGGATTGTCATGGAGAATGGAGAGAAGGTGGGTGGGATCAGTAAAAGAAGGATGCAGTCATTTTAGCATTGGTTTTATTGATATTAAAAGCTTTTTACTGGGTGGGGTTCCTGACCTCCCATAGTGGGCAGGGGGGTACATAGTGTGTCTTCCATCCCCTTATAACAGTTTTTCAACATGCTTTCTGTCTTTGTCTTGGAATGAGATTACTTTTTTTTTTTTTCAAGGCCCTGGCCGGAGTCCTGGCTGGGAGGGAAAGTCAAATGCATAGTTATTGTTTTGGGAGATGATATTTTTTTTCCTTGTAAATCATCTCTCTGTTATGATTATATTTATTTTCAATGTATAATGTAAGCATTTTGAGTGTATTCCTCCTTGTTGGATTTTGTACCTTTGTCTGGATGAGACTTATAGGTGATCTCAAACTAAGTACATTGGTGGTATGCTCTTGGAATCTACATCTGATCCGTATTTGTTCCCAGTTCCCCTTTGTCTTACTTTTTTCTTGGATGCTTTAATTGTATTTCTAGAACTTTTTACTATCCCATTTTCATCCTTTTTACTGGCGCTGATATAACCTAAATGTGTTGCAAGCGCCGTAAAACCCTTAAAAACAAAAACAAACAAAAGCTTTTTATCAAGTCGCCCACTTATGCAGTTTAACTGGTGTATGCCTAATGTTGTGGTCGCCAAAAATGGTCAAATTCTGATTATTATATTTTCTTCAACTTCGCATTTTTAAATCAAAAGTTTAGGAGAGAATGAAAAGTGAAAATAATATTTTTGTAAGATATGAATGTATGTTCAACTTTAACTACACAACACATAGGCGAGATAGAAGATGTGGTGACTCAAACTGAGTCCAAATTTCAGTAAAAATGCATTTTATTTATCTCAATTATGGGCAATTCCCTCGCCCCCTTTTTTTTTTCATCAGCCTGTAAATGATAAACCCAGACAACAAAATTCTTGAAATTGTTTCAGATTATTCAACTTAACAAAGACCTGGAGCGGGTCAAACTCGACCAGCAGAAGCTTGACCATGAACTGGACTTTGTCCACAGTCAGCAAAGGGAGCTAGAAGAACTCCTCACTCCACTGGAGTCAGCTCTTGATGAATTGCCTCCAATAAGCCACACACAGCACGCACAACTTGAGAGGGAACATACGTAAGTTCCATCTTGCAAGCAAACTTGTCTCTGACAATCCTAGTTGATCTAAGATCCTTCTGTTCAATAGTCACATGTTTTTGTTTTTTTTGGGGGGGGGGGGGGGGGTTGGGTTGTTTTGTTTATTTTTTTTTTTGGGGGGGGGGGGGCTATAGAATTTTTATCCATGGTTCCTGCTCCATTTTAGGAAGCTCATTTGAGATTTTATTGTTGAATTTTGTTGTACAGATTTAATCGGAATATCCTGATTATTTCAAACTATACACATTTTATATTGACACGTGTACAAGTAATTTAACAGAATACTTAAATGCTTTAAATAAATAGGTCAAGTATGCCCAAAATGCATTTGGTTTGCATTGGATTTTTTTTTTTTTTAGCTCATTCTTGAGAAATAAATCCATAGAGTCTCATTATTTCCTTTTTTATTTTTTTATTTACTTTTTTTAAGAATATAATTAAGGTTAGAGTTAGGGTTAGGGTTATTAGATGGTTCTAGATTGTTTTCTTAATTTTTAATTTAAGACTGTTTCCTTAAATTAAAATCAGAGTTGGTAACTCTGGTGGTTTAAAAATTGATTGCTACTGCTATTTTAGCATCGATGTCATCTGATAAGGGCACAATCTCTGTTCAGCCACATCCAGAAGTTGACTGATTCTCCATCTGTTGTAAGTTAATTTGAGATGCATCGTAAATACTTAAGTCAGTGCAACTTGCGTTGTCTTTTGTATAAATCTCTCAATGCCGTGTTTGTCTTATTGGTATGATAACTGGTTGGTGTCTTCTGACCTTCCATGGTGGGCAAAGAGGTCACCTTTGCCTTTCTGTGACTACTATCCCCATGTTGCTCTTAAGTTAAATAATTGGACTGTTTATGTGTATGGAAATGACTCTTGCATGACCCAGGATTGTCCCTTTTTGTTTAGCAAATTAAAGCAAGGAATAGAAAAAGCTCTAAATCTATATTATTTCATAGATTAGTCAAAATATACTGTTGTTTGGGTCATGGCTGTATTGTGAGTAAGAGTGTTTGTTTTAGCTCTTTGAAAAGTTGGCCGCTATGGAATAGTGTTGCAAAACGCCTAAAAGCATTGAAAAGCAAAAACATAAGCATGATAAGCCTCCTTGGTTATCCAGATCTTGTCATCATTGCATTTCATTCCTTTGAACTTTTATTTTCCTCTATGCAGATACACCCTTGCTGAGAGCTTGGATTCCCAGCTGAAACGGATGAGCCAGGACTTGAAAGAAATAGTGGAAAGGCTCAACTCAACCAATATCAAACCTGATGACAATGATCCTGTGAGCATTTTTATCTTGATGTGTGTTTTATCTATCTTCTTCTTTGAAGTCTCATGTTTCTGGGTGGGGTTTCTGACCTCCCATAGTGGCACTTACTGTGTCTTCTATCCCCCTATATCTGTTTTCCAACTTTCTTTCTGTCTTTGTCCTGGCCCTGGTCCATGCCTTGATTATTTTTTTTCTTTCTGATTTTGTGCTGTTTACTCACGTAATATGACTAATTGATGGATGTTAAGTGTTGTTTATAGCTTATTTCTATTGGACTTCAATAAAAAGACTTGCAGTTCTTAATGTTTTATTATTTTAATGGGCCTGATTAGATTAAAAGTTTTTGGGCTTTTGGCCACGAGGAAAATAAAAGGTTTTTTTGCTTATGGCTTCGGGGGGGGGGGGGTCTGATTTTTATTTAAATCTTATCCTGTTTTACAGGAAGATAGATGTTTTAAAATGTTTAGATGTTTATTATTTGATCCTTTCCTGATTTTCTTCCAGCTTCAACAGATTACCAAGATCCTCAATGCTCATGTTGTTTCTCTGATGTGGGTGGATCGCAATTCATGTAAGACCTGACAAATTTATGATAATAATAATAATAATACCATTTCTAAAGCGCATAACCGTGATGATGTCGTGCTCTATGCACTTTACATTGGTATGCACTTTACATTTGCAATGATATATTATAACATAAAATCAAACATTTGTAATGATAATCTAATAACACACATACTATCAATTGACACATTCAAATAAACTAAGATAATACAATACAATACAAGGCACAATTCAAGATATTTGTTATAAAATAAGGGATGTTTCAATCTAGATTTTAAAATGGTGATGTTTGGTGCATGTCTTGCAGTTTTGGGGAGAGAATTCCAAACTTTAGGCCCTGATTTATATAATGATCTTTCTCTACACGTTTTAAATCGTTGTTTATTGGTACAGAGTTTAGAATTTAGAAGTATCCATTTGTGAAATTATATAATGAGTGAGATTCACTTTGATTGAAGGAGACACAATAATGTTCATACAGCACTGTCAAAATTGACAGGGGATTAAATGCTTCAAGTACACAACAGTAAGGAAATATAAAATTCCTTCATTAAGGAGAGAAACTTATAATTCTTATCGTGTCGTTTAATAGCTAATAGGCTTTAGAAGTCTTTAAATGCTCTTTCTTTGTATCTTAAATACATTGATAATATTTTTCAAATTTTTAAAAACAACATTCACTTGTAAATTCGACAAATTTTGGTCCATATCGCTGTTTCAAATTATGAAATATCAAACACGCAATCAAGATCAAGAATCGTTGTACAGTTTTCCCATATCAATACTCATTTGGCATGTCAACTTTCATTAATATGCAAAATGCAAATAATATCCAATGTCATGATACAGTATTACCAAATGCCTTAGTCATAAACATGAGTGTATAGCAGAGTGTCATTGTTTTGTTTTTAAAAATAGTATTATGAATTTAATCTTCAAAATGGAATGAAATTATCTTTGATGATTTGACTAATGAAATGGATTGCATGATAAACGACTTACAAAGCAATTGTTTCAAATACAAAGAAAATGAACAGAATAATGAGATAAATACTCCCTTCTATTGATTTTTTATGAGTTGTCAGATGGTTTTATTTTTGGTAACAAAAAACCCTTTCGCAGTTATTGATGAATTCCATGTCAATAAGGAAACATGACCAACTTTCATTTCTTGCACTGACTTCATAATAAATCAAAGCTAACATTGTTGCCTATTATTGTTTGGAAGTTTTCATAGTAAAAGTTAATTTTAATTATCTGACATGTTAAATGTACAAATCACTTCTGACTAGGATCTTCCAAACCATGCTATGTTTGCAGACTTGTCAGCTTGAAATGTTAAAAATTTGCAGACGTCACAAAACCCAACTTTGGAATTACCATTTTTGCCCTCTGTGAGCTTCATGTAACTGATAAAGGTCATGGAAATATGTGTATTTTGGCATCATATTTTCCTTTCATTTAATTAGAGAGGCTAATATGTGTCGGTAACTGGAGAAGAAAATTTGTACTCCTCCTCTTATTAAGCTTATTCTTATTGAGTTTTTACCATAGCGCAATATCCACTAAACATGCTCAAAGCGCTTTTCTCCTCCTCTGCCTCCATCTTCTTTTTTTTTTTTGGACACGATATGAATTCAATCTGATTTCCAAATTTATTTATTTATTTGCAGCCAATCTTCAACGCCGAGCAGAAGAGATTGCCAAAATGATGGATTTAGAGAAAAAAGAACAAGAAAGAAATTTCAGAATGGCTTATAGTTGATGCAATTGTTTGACAAAGCATTTCGTATAATTCATGCATACGTCATTTTTGAATTGTTTTGTTTATTTTTTAAAAATCTACAATGTATAAAATACATCAATTACAATGTTGTGTTCATGCCAAGATTAAAGATGAATCAGTCTTTATATTGATTGCTTCTGTTTTGTTACTTATTTTTTATACACATTCACCATTTCCCTATGTGCACATATAGCAGGTCTGGTTACTAGAGCTGTGACTATTGTCCACTCAGAACCGGTTATCCGCGGATAAAACCTGGATGACTGCTTAACGGATAAAACAGACCCGTTCAACAGAAAATCATTTTTATTCATGCAACGAATAATCATCATGAATGAATCATTGAATCACTGATCCACTGATCACTCAGCTGAGTTGGGTTGTTTTGCGTCGTCGTGTGTCGTGTGATGACGTAGACCTAGACGGTGTTGGCGACACTGATGATGTTGTGGCGGTGTAATCAGAGGGTTATTGCGTTGCTTACAGTTGCCAATTGTAGTATTTTGAAAAATAAAAATTAGATTTAAAAATTTAATGACCATTTATTATACGATCTCATTTCCATAGGTGTGTATTACTTTGAAAAATTTCAAGTTGGCTTCCCCCAACTCTCACTAATGTTATTATTATTATCCTATCCCGATGAGCAGTCTATGCTTCCAACTGTTACTATATTACTATTACTAGATTGTTTGAGGATTATCCATTTATCCATGGATAATTTTGATGATTATTCATTAATTTGATGGTCAGCAAATGTACGGATAAGATCCAAGTGAACTGATTAAGGAAAGTATTATTATGAATTGTTTTAACATTGTTGCAATGGATAATATTTATTGTTGGTTTAAGAGTGTTACCATTATAACAATTTAGGTTATTAAAAAAAAAAATTCTCGATTAATAAATAATAAAAGATAATATAAAAAGTTTATCCCCTACAGAATAGTAGAAATTACTTCTCAAGGTAGGTGAAGGATTTGCATACCTGCCAACCCGTCCGCTTTTGGTGGAATCATTCCTATTTTCATTCTTCCTTTTCCTCAATTCCGCCATTGTCTCTGAAATTAATGATGATGGGTAAGAGTAAGAAGAAAAAAATGGAGGGGGAGCGGGGTTAAAAAGGTGAATTTTTAAATACAAGAACTAGAAGTAGAAGGGAGCTAAGTAGGAAACTTTCCAAGATTTTTCTACAAGAGAAGACCTACCAGTTATCTCTGTCGTCTATCTGGAATTTAGTAATTTATTTATGTCTTTATAATTTATGATGATCCAAAAATGCTCCAAAGTCCTTTTAAAACAATCCAAGGAACTACACTTTCCTTTTTAAAAAGATTTATTGAGGCAAATGCAGTCCTGTAGCTGGAGCCAAAATTCGTATTTCTACGAATCTTTTGTAGTACTAGGCAGGTATGGATAATAGAGAGGCTTGGGATGGGAACATTATAGGAACATTCTTTAGAATACACAGATGGCATCTTAACAAATCAATGAAGGCGATTGGTTCAGAATGTTTTATTGTCCCTTGGTTACTATTAGTCCATGAACTGCAATCGCAGGTGATTGGTTGGTAACTGAATCAATTAATGTTAAAAATCAGATACACGATCCTGTGGCAGTATTCAGTGGCGTGGCATGCTTACAGTATAAGGTGGTGCCAGAACCAACCCAAAAAAAAATGACTTAAAACATGCTATATTTGTAAATACTAAAGAAAGAACAAAAATTAAAGAAAAGACTTAGACCTACTCAAATAATTAAGAGGCGATATATAGGTACAATTTCTCAGTTTAATTTTTTTTTTTTTAATGCTGTAATCCATTTATAAAATAGGGATGTGGTTCCAGGCACCAAATCAAACAATACAGCCACGCCCCTGGCAGTATCAATATCTATCTCTTTTTTTTTTTTTTTTACAACTTTGGGATGCATCATAGGCACCCATAGAAAATGTTAGAAGAAATGGGCTTTAATAAAGTGTATTTTACAACTTTGGGATGCATCATAGGCACCCATAGAAAATGTTAGAAGAAATGGGCTTTAATAAAGTGTAACATCCACAAATTCCACAACAACAGCAACAAAACAAAGACAAACAAACAACAAAAAAAAAAAGATTGTAAATTAAATAGATCCACGTGTTTTTGTATTAGTATTAGGTTTGATGATTAAATATTTATAACGCTCCGCAGTGACTAGTGGCTAAGACCGGTCCATCGGACGGCTATTTTGGATACACCATTTAATCTTGTATGGCTATGTAGTCTTGTGGTATGACACTCGCCTTCGGAACAATAACAACAACAAAAAACAGCACGGCCGAGGAAGCGTCTCCCTTTTGGGAGCCCGTGACGTGGGCTGGTGAAAGTCTTTTGGAAGCCAGTGCGCCGACGACCAACGGGAACATCAGAACCATACTCGAGTCGGGCAAGAGCCCAAATGAACAGGGAGATGCATATAAATATATATAATCTAAAGATACTGGACTTGTGTGAGACAAGATGGACAGGAACAGGCCGTACAAGTCTCACAAGTAGAGACACCATAATACATTCTGGGCGGGAGGAAGGTCAAAGTCAACTGCATTACATGTATGCAAGGAGTGGCATTGCTGATGTCACTTTGGACAACGTGTGGGATTATTGTTGGCACCTGACGTTTGTTACACGGGTTATCTACATACCACTAAGCGTCTCAACCCTAGATAGCTCTTCATTGAATGCCCTGCGGAATTTCCAAATTTATATTTTTATTTTTACACGAGATATGAGCATTTTTATGGCTCAGATGGTGGTCTTGTTGGATGACCTGTGCGGCTATGTGGTCTAGGGGTATGACTCACCTTCAGATCGGAAATTCCATGGTTCGAGACCCGCTCTGAGCTGCATATATTTGAGTCCTTTTCAGGTGTAAAATGAGTACCTGGTCGTTAACAGTGTTGTCTCTGTCGGAAGAAAAAAACTGTAATGTCACCTAACAGGCGTCATGGCTCTTCTTACATGTTGAGTGTTGCTGTTGGCGAGAGACTGTGTAAAGCGCTTATCCCAGATAATTTTTTTTTTAAAGGGCGTTGATAGTCAACTCAGCGGCATAAATCCAATTTTCTTAAAATATCGTTGTGTTCCGAATTTATCATCTAAGGCTCAGGAAATCACATTTTCTTGCACCAAAAAAGAGGACTGATGATGACTGGTAGTGAAAGATGATAGAATAATACTGTTTTGTGCGGCTACGTGGTCTAGTGGTATGACACTCGCTTTCGGATCGGAAGGTCCTGAGTTCGAGCCTCTCGCTCGGCGCATAGTTGAGTCCTTGGAAAAGGCTTTTTACTCTTTTTCTCTCACCGTACTTAGGTGTAAAATGAGTACCTGGCCGTTAACAGCGCTGTCTTTGTCCGAAAAATGGTAATATCGCCTAACAGGCGTTATGATGTCCTACATGTTAAATGTTGCTGTTGACCAGGGACCCCTTGTAAAGCGCTTTGAGCACTTTTAGTGGATATTGCGCTATATAAAGCTCAATTTTTTTAATTATTTTAATTTAATTTTTTTGTCTAGTCATGGAGAGAGAGACTACTTCTACTACTACTGTCAATATTACAGTAAGACATCAGTGTTCGAAATAAGGGGCGCATTAAAAACAAGGAGAAAGAGAGAGAGAGGTGGGGGGGGGGGGGGGGGGGGGGGGGGGGGACTGAATATTTTATTGAAAAGGACAATGGCCCGAATCAATATAAAGCAAAATGAACAACAATCAAGAATGACTAGAAAATAACGCATGGAAAACTATTGATGCTATGCGTTTAGGTCAAATACTCACGACATACGCCAGCGTACTTAGGTGTAAAATGAGTACCTGGCCGTTAACAGCGCTGTCTTTGTCCGAAAAATGGTAATATCGCCTAACAGGCGTTATGATGTCCTACATGTTAAATGTTGCTGTTGACCAGGGACCCCTTGTAAAGCGCTTTGAGCACTTTTAGTGGATATTGCGCTATATAAAGCTCAATTTTTTTTATTATTTTAATTTAATTTTTTTGTCTAGTCATGGAGGAGAGAGACTACTTCTACTACTACTGTCAATATTACAGTAAGACATCAGTGTTCGAAATAAGGGGCGCATTAAAAACAAGGAGAAAGAGAGAGAGAGGGGGGGGGGGGGGGGGGGGGGGGGACTGAATATTTTATTGAAAAGGACAATGGCCCGAATCAATATAAAGCAAAATGAACAACAATCAAGAATGACTAGAAAATAACGCATGGAAAACTATTGATGCTATGCGTTTAGGTCAAATACTCACGACATACGCCAGCACATCTTATCAATTTAACATATCAAGACACAAAACTGTGTGTAACCTTACACGTTATTGTCTGCTGGTAACTTATCCGTAACAGACTGTTTAAAAATGGTAACTCAGAGCGAGTGACGTCAAAACAATGTTCGACAGAAATATTTAACAATTATAACTATATTAGTGGTCGTCGTCGTCGTCGTCGTCGTCGTCGTCGTAGTAGTAGTAGTAGTAGTAGTAGTAGTAGTAGTAGTAGTAGTAGTAGTAGTAGTAGTAGTAGTAGTAGTAGTAGTAGAATGATAACTATATTAGTGGTCGTCGTCGTTGTCGTCGTCGTCGTCGTCGTCGTAGTAGTAGTAGTAGTAGTAGTAGTAGTAGTAGTAGTAGTAGTAGTAGTAGTAGTAGTAGTAGTAGTAGTAGTAGTGGTAGTACCTAGTAGTAGTAGTAGTAGTAGTAGTTGTTGTTGTAGTAGTAGTAGTAGTAGTAGTAGTAGTAGTAGTAGTAGTAGTAGTAGTAGTAGTAGTAGTAGTTGTAGTAGTAGAAGTAGTAGTAGTAGTAGTAGTAGTAGTAGTAGTAGTAGTAGTAGTAGTTGTAGTTGTAGTAGTAGTAGTAGTACTAGTAGTAGTAGTAGTAGTAGTAGTAGTAGTAGTAGTAGTAGTAGTAGTACCTAGTAGTAGTAGTAGTAGTTGTTGTTGTAGTAGTAGTAGTAGTAGTAGTAGTAGTAGTAGTAGTAGTAGTAGTAGTAGTAGTAGTAGTACCTAGTAGTAGTTGTAGTAGTAGTTGTTGTAGTAGTAGTAGTAGTAGTAGTAGTAGTAGTAGTAGTAGTAGTAGTAGTAGTAGTAGTAGTAGTAGTAGTAGTACCTAGTAGTAGTTGTAGTAGTAGTAGTAGTTGTTGTTGTAGTAGTAGTAGTAGTAGTAGTAGTAGTAGTAGTAGTAGTAGTAGTAGTAGTAGTAGTAGTAGTAGTAGTAGAAGAAGAAGTAGTAGAAGTAGTAGTAGTAGGAGTACTAGTAGTAGTAGTGGTAGTAGTAGTAGTAGTAGTAGTAGTAGTAGTAGTAGTAGTAGTAGTAGTAGTAGTAGTAGTAGTAGTAGTAGTAGTAGTAGTAGAATGATAACTATATTAGTCGTCGTCGTAATAGTAGTAGTAGTAGTAGTAGTAGTAGTAGTAGTAGTAGTAGTAGTAGTAGTAGTAGTAGTAGTAGTAGTAGTAGTAGTAGAATGAGCATGTATTAGCAGCAGGTCTGATAACTGAATTCATTATGCGCTCATTGTTGTAATGGAAATCTAAAAAAGTGACGCAAAATATTAGGCTATCCTCCATTACAACAATGTTAAGTTAGGCCCATAATTAGGTTCGGATATCAGACCTGTATATATATATATATAGTAGTAGTAGTAGTAGTAGTAGTAGTAGTAGTAGTAGTAGTAGTAGTAGTAGTAGTAGTAGTAGTAGTTTAGTAGTAGTAGTAGTAGTAGTAGTAGTAGTAGTAGTAGTAGTAGTAGTAGTAGTAGTAGTAGTAGTAGTAGTAGTGGAAGAAGAAGAAAGAAGAGTCATTAATTCCTCAAAATTTGTTTGTTACGCAGAGAAAGTTTGAAAGAGTTTTTAAATAGGAACTGTGTTTTCCGTCCTCCAGTGGGCAGAATACACAGTTGTGTTTTCCGTCCACCAGTGGACTGAATACACAGCTGTGTATTCAGTACACCAGAAGAGATTTTAAGGGCTAAACTGTTTGACAGAGAGCGAAAAGGCGAAGTGGCCGGCTGTTTTTGCACAGCGTAACTGTAACCGGTATAAATTGGTACATAGGATAGATATATATATATATATATATATATATATATATATATATATATATATATATATATATATATATATATATATATATAGCTTAAAGAAGTAGACAACTTTTTCTTTCTGTTGATGTTGTACATGCCTTTATTTAATCGTACCTTATTAAATACTTGATTTATATAATTATAGATCACCCATGTCTTATTTACTAAGAGCGCTTTAGAGCATGAATTCATGGAAGTTGCACGCTATACAAATGATTTATTATTATTATCATTATTCAATGACGCAAATGAGAAGTAGCAGCGGACCGCCAAACAGGTCGATATAAAAGGTACATGTTGTAAATACGTACCAAAAGTATTCGGATAATATTTATTCCACATAAGCGTTGCTCCGTAATTGCCACACCACATATTCACTCTCCGTGAGCAGATTTTGAAATATCACAAACCCGTAATTCAGACCAAAGCGGACACTTTTGCACAAAGTTGCTCGACTGAGGTGAACACATGAACTCCAGGCCTTGCATTAGAATATGGGTTGGCATTTTTGTTTACAGACAAATTGCTTTTTTAAGTGGATTCCAGAGACAAACAGACTTCGTGCTATCGATGTTAAGGTGAATGTTTCAAAGACGAAACCATAAGTGAAATGAAAAATCGAGAATATGGATATGTAATGGTGTGGGGAGTGGTGGTTGGTGGCAGAAAAACTGATCTAATAGGAATTAACCAATGACTCAGCTCAGCGATATTCCTGGACTAATTATTCTCCCGTCTATTCGGATTGTGCAATTAATTGGTGTTTTTTTTTTAAGTAAAGAAGATTTCCCATCTTTAAATTATGTCAGATTGAATTAGAACAGAAAGAAAGAAAATATTATGCCTAGAAAGGAGCTCGAACCCCAAATTCACCCCTCCCTGGTTACAGTTACGCTGTGCTAAAACAGCCGGCCACATCGCCTTCTCGCTCTCGGTAAAACAGTTTAGCCATTATAATCTCTTCCGGTGTATTGAATACACAGCTGTGTAGCCTATTCAGTCCACTGGTCGACGGGAAACACAGCTGTGTATTCAGTCCATTGGTGGACGGAAAACACAGTTCCTTTTAAATACCATGCGGGAATCTCTTTCTTTCTTTCTCCCAAGCACTTCCTGTTTCTCATCAACATGGCCGATCAACTGGAGGTAAAAGCATGGGAATTTAATTTTTATTAAATGGTTGATTTATTGTAGTTTTGAAATTAAGTTTTGATTGGAGTAGATGAAGACGGATCTGTTTATTTTCTCAAAAAGATTCATTATCATACATACTTTGATTAAGATTGTCTGAGAATGCATGCGCTCCCTTTTTTTTTTTTTGCGAGTCGAGTGAAGAGAGGAGCGTGAATTAAGAAAACGAAGTTGCGGCGGGCATTTAGAGACCCGACACCAACTGGAAAGTATGTCAAAGAAAAAAAAAGGAACCAAGTGAAGCTATTCTTTCAATATTTTTGTGATATTTTTAACATTGACATTTTTAATTAGGTAAAATTAACATTAAAATTAGGTTAAAATACATTGTTTCAGTCACGACTTGCACCCCCCACTCCCATTCTCACACTCACTCTCACTCTCTTTCACACTACACCGCCCTACGCCAGGGCTGTTTTTCCGCAAGTTCCCAACACTGACTTCGATTTGTTATTTAGTTTTACTTATGATTAATATTATATTATTTATATCAAGGACGGAATTCGGTAAGAGGGGGGGGGGGGGGGGCTTTTACTTTTTGTATTTTTTTCCATTGCCAATGAAATGGCACAGGTAGGTAGTTGCATGAAAATTTGAGATTGCAGCAATTGTTTTCAAAACAGTCTCATGCTATTCTGCAAGAAATACACTTTTCAATGGTACCAAAATTATGACAATGTGACAATTAGAACCAAAGTTACGGGATTATTAGTCCGCAAAAGTGGACCAAAATACTTAATATAATTTAAGAGGAAAAAAGAAACTAAAACTGTGACCAGAGAGCAACCGAAAAGCGGGGGGAAATGGAAAATCATGGTTATTTGGGGTGGAATACATATAAAACCATATATCAAAATGATCGCAAAGGAAAGACGAAGCATATTTTTTAAAAATTAAATGATTATTATGCAATATTATGCAACGTCATGCAATTACATAACCCTAGAAAATGAAAAAAAAGGCGCGAGGAACGGATAATAACTTTAAAAACAGGTTTGAGGGTGGTCTTCTTCCAGAGCATGCTTACAATACTATGGCTATGATTAATTTTGAACACAAAATTTGTTAAAACAAGAGGAAAGGAGCGTAAACGTATGAATTTAGACACTAAAGTTGTGTCCTTGGGGAAGGCACTTAATATTTGGCATTGGCAAATGAGCAACAGACGAAAGATGACTGGTATTCGGAGAGAAGAAAAAAAACAAAAAAACAATGAACAGGGCTAGAAATAAAGTTGAACAAGTGTCAGTAAATGCAACTTGCAAATTTACTGCCCAATGTTTTTGCATCCTTGGACAAGACATTTGGGCACCAACAGTACTCGGGAGAAACAACAAGCTTGCCGCTTTATATATGCAAACATGGTCAGTGATAAAAATGCAAAATTAAAAACAAGAACTACATAAGAGTGGTAGAGAAAACTTAACCTGAAAATGCAAAATTGAATATTACGTAACATATTACATAATAACAAACAATAAGCCGATAAATACCGACACTTTGCAAACTTTCTGCAACATAGGCATGTCATATATCAAACTGAACATCTCGAAGAGATGTATCATATGACTAACTATTAAACTACATTAAAATTGAAATGAACTTTAGAAAATATGATAATTGCTTTGCATTCAACATCACTAAGAGAACAGATAATTAAAGGGTACTCACGTACTGACTCGCTTAAATCCATAAGATGGCTGAGATGTGGCAAAAGACAGAAGACAACAAAATCTAGACACTCTGGGTTGTTGGCTGCATGGAATGTAGACACAGGCAATATCCAGGTAATGATACTGAATAAATACATCGAAGTCCAAGCAATGATACAGAAGTAGTTGGGGAGACTGACGATCAAATTCATGTTGTTACTTCAATTTCATATTTAAAAATACAAGGCAGATTATTGGAGCTGGAGGCGGCAGACGACGGGAGTTGGAGGTGGCAGACAATCAAATTCAAGTTGTTATTACAATTTCATATTTAAAAATACAAGACAGACGACTGGAGTTCGAGGTGGCAGACGACTGGAGTTGGAGGTGGCAGACGATCAAATTCATGTTGTTATTTCAATTTCATATTTAAAAATACAAGGCAGATTATTGGAGCTGGAGGAGGCAGACGACGGGAGTTGGAGGTGGCAGACAATCAAATTCATGTTGTTATTTCAATCTCATATTTAAAAATACAAGACAGACGACTGGAGTTGGAGGCGGCAGACGACTGGAGTTGGAGGCGGCAGACAATCAAATTCATGTTGTTATTTCAATTTCATATTTAAAAATACAAGGCAGATTATTGGAGCTGGAGGAGGCAGATGACGGGAGTTGGAGGTGGCAGACAATCAAATTCATGTTGTTATTTCAATCTCATATATAAAAATACAAGACAGACGACTGGAGTTGGAGGCGGCAGACGACTGGAGTTGGAGGTGGCAGACAATCAAATTCATGTTGTTATTACAATTTCATATTTAAAAATACAAGGCAGATTATTGGAGCTGGAGGCGGCAGACGACGGGAGTTGGAGGTGGCAGACAATCAAATTCAAGTTGTTATTACAATTTCATATATTCAAAAATACAAGGCAGATCATAGGAGCTGGAGGTGGCAGACAATCAAATTCATGTTGTTATTTCAATCTCATATTTAAAAATACAAGACAGACGACTGGAGTTGGAGGTGGCAGACAATCAAATTCATGTTGTTATTTCAATTTCATATTTAAAAATACAAGGCAGATTATTGGAGCTGGAGGAGGCAGATGACGGGAGTTGGAGGTGGCAGACAATCAAATTCATGTTGTTATTTCAATCTCATATTTAAAAATACAAGACAGACGACTGGAGTTCGAGGCGGTAGACGACTGGAGTTGGAGGTGGCAGACAATCAAATTCATGTTGTTATTTCAATTTCATATTTAAAAATACAAGGCAGATTATTGGAGCTGGAGGAGGCAGATGACGGGAGTTGGAGGTGGCAGACAATCAAATTCATGTTGTTATTTCAATTTCATATTTAAAAATACAAGGCAGATTATTGGAGCTGGAGGAGGCAGATGACGGGAGTTGGAGGTGGCAGACAATCAAATTCATGTTGTTATTTCAATTTCATATTTAAAAATACAAGACAGACGACTGGAGTTCGAGGCGGCAGACGACTGGAGTTGGAGGTGGCAGACGATCAAATTCATGCTGTTATTTCAATTTCATAGTTAAAAATACATTTCAAACGACTGGATATCGAGTCGGCAGACGACTGGAGTTGGAAGTGGCAGACGATAAAATTCATGTTGTTATTTCAATCTCATATTTAAAAATACAAGACAGACGAACAAATTCACAAGGTGAGTACAATACCAAACTTGAAAACATCAAATAAAAAGGAATCAATAAACATATCCAATCAAAAAAATGAAAGGTCAGCTGTGACCATGTCAGCCAGTACAGCACTCACGTCCATGTCATAGTCCTCAGAAGAGGACTCGGCAGCATCCAAGTCCCAATAACCTAACGTGAACTTTGATGGTCGAGACTTGGTAGCAGGAATGACTGCACGAATCCTCCCCCAGTAAGTTACATCAACTCCCTCTTCCGATTCCCAAGTATGTTGAAAAAGGGAGCCGAGAACATCCTCGCGGTGAATTATTTTATTTATAAAGCCCTTCTGTGTCAAGCTGAGTCCCTCATATATTGAATTTGTAGGATCCTGCTTTATGAGGGACTCCTTGACTTCTTTCTCCAGTGCCCGCCTCATCTTCTTGTCTCGTGCCTGCCCCACCAACAACTGCCTCTCCTGCTTAGCAGCACCAATGTTTTTGGACCACCTAGAATGAGCTGCCCTTAAATAAGAGCCCCTCTTGACAGCATACTTTATTAGTCGTTCCTGTGTGTTGCTGTCATGAGTGTCAAGCCAAGGAAGGGTCCTGTTGGTTCTTGCCTTGACTTTTGCATCCAGGAACCCTAATGAAGCATTTGGGGCACGCCTCCATAAAGCATCTGTCATCCCCAAACTCCTCTCTGCCCAAATATTATTTGGTGAAGCAGACTTCGTTGACTGAAGGTCAGCATCTGATGGCATCGATAATATGCCAGTAATGTATTTTCCCAGCTGATTGCAGGTCACCTTCTTAAATGCTGCAAGAATGGCAGTTAGATATTTCTGCAACAAAGCTGGGTCCTCTGTGTTTCGCAGGGATGTCAATACATTACTCGCAGGAACAGCATTATCAAATACATCCGAAGATGAGGTGAGCATATTTAGAGGTTGCTCAATGAAGGCTGTCAAGTTCTTATCAAAGAGCCTGATATACTCACCCATCTCCAGATTGCTCAGTCTATGGCTATTCCCATAAAAGAGGGTCATCCAAGGGCCTGTTATCAACTTCCCACACAGTCCAAGAGCTTGGAACTGGGCAACCATTCGATTGTCATTCAAATCCCTGAGCAAGGTCCGACGGGCTTCAAGTCGACAAAATCTGTTGACAAAAATGGGTAAAGGTAAACTTGTTTGTCAATTGGTTATCAATCACCACAAAGGCAGATAAGATAATTAACTCAAACACACAAACAATAGGTCTATTAGAAAAAATAAAGAATTGAAGCGAAACAGCTTTTAAAAGACAAAAACTATTTAGGCTTCTTCAAAGCACTATAAATTATAAATTTAAAAAATGTGGTGAGAAAATGTGAGTCAAGAGCCTTTTGCACGGACTAAACTTTGTCATCCACAGTGGTACTCAAAACAGGGATATACCGTCGGAAGGCCAGCGAGCTACCATAAGACCACGAAGCCGTACAAATAGTATAATTTGATTTATCTGGGATCTTACTATTATTAAAATGAATGTGAATCATTACAGAGAGAGAAAAAAGTTTGTAATGGACATAGGCTTAAAAAAAAATGAAATACAAGATAAAAAGAGTAAAGTACCTCTCAAGGTATTCAAGTAGTTCTGATTTGTACGCTACTATGCTGCCAGCCATTCTGAACATTACATGCAGTCTGTTGCCCACATAACGGACAAATACATCCGAGGGGATGTCCTTTCTTGCCATGAAAGACTTGAACCCAGACGGATCCCCAGTCTGCTTGTATCTGTAGAGGATCAAAAATGAATGTAAAAATAAATATGATTTGTTAAAGAACCAAGGTGACAAACAAGTGATAGTGTCCTGAAAAAAAGGATGGTAAATAAATTTCGCAAGCAAGTTCAAAATGTAAAGAGCCATTAAATTGTATATATTTTTTCCCCTCAAATATATTAAATTCTCTTTAACACCTCTCTTCATAAACTGTAACACTATTTCCTTGTTTCCTCATCAAGAATATGTGCATTGGAAATTCACTTTAAAAATAGGAGCAACGATGAAATCAACAATGAAAACTGTCATCAGCCGATTTATGATCAGATATGGCCCTTCGTTATTTAAAACAATGCAATGATTCAAATTTGAACCTTTTGATCCAAAGGCAAGTGTCTTGCCACTTAGACCTAAAGCCTAGAAGTAATAGAAGAGATAATATTTGTACAAAACAAGTGCATTAAATCTGACAATGAAACTAGGGGAAAAAAATCATGCCTACCTGATCTTAGAAATGGCATAGATGAAGTTGGCAGCACAGCTGTCACCTCGACCATTGCTTGGAAGCCCGTTTTCCTTGTCCAGAGCTGAACGTGTGTGGGAAGCAAAGCCATCCAGGGGATGAACATTACAATTCAGCTCCATAATGTCCACCTCCAACTCCTCTTTCAACTGTTCCACAACACAGTGGTTGACTGGAGCACGATCACTCACTGTGCTGGAAATCTTAGACAGGAAATCATTCTTTATTGAAATGAAGTCCTGTCCACTGTAGATGGAATAGCTTGTGGCTATCTCATCGATAACCGAGATGATGTGACGAGTGTAATCCTTTGCTGATCCACTAGCCAACTCGGCTATCGATAAAGTAAAAGTTGCACTCTCTGTTGAGATGTGAATTTGATTGGCATGCTGAGCTGCATAGGTTGTTGCATCCCAACAAAGAGTGGCACATTCACATTTAAGTACAGCCTCAGCAACCTGAAGATGTGACAGAGCAGATAATTCATAAGCCATCCTGGCAACAGTAGACTTATGAGGCACCTTCACCTCATTTGAATTCCCAAGCTCCTGTAAAACATAACTCACAACGCCTCCAGAATGAGCTACAGGAACCTGAGAAATCAAAGTTTTATATATCACCTTCCTCATTTTAGAAGAATAATGCCTCCCTCCTACAGGCTCAAAATCATCCACCTCCTCAGCTTCCTCAGTTGAACTTACAAGATAGTCATTTGCTATCTGTAAGTTCTTTACCTCCTGACTTAGGTTTGTCAGCTCCTTGTTCACAGCATTCAATTGGTCATCCAACTCTCCAACTGTTTGTTGTTTCCCATCCAATGCCCGCCTCAACCTACGGTTTTCTTTCTCCAGCTCAGTAGTTGAGGGTCTGGCCTCCAATGATCTAATTTTTCGTTTTAAAAAACGCCGCTCTCTCCTCAGGACTTTCTCAGTGCTGCACTTTCTGGCAAGCGCCTGAGAAAGACGTTTGTTTTTCAGGGAAAATGTTCGTGCCCGTCGAACCTCAGCTCTCAAGCGTCGACATTTAGACAATGCCTCCTCCAACTCAACTCTCTTCTGTCTACAGCGGTCACAGTCCTTTCGTAGATTTATTGAATGGCAGACTGATGTTGTAGTAGTAGTAGTAGTAGTGGTAGAAGTAGTCGTAGAAGTAGTCGGCAGCACATAAGGTGTCTGCATCAAATCCTCTGCCTTCCTCCAGACTCTCTCATACTTAAGACTTTTTACACAATTTTTCATTGTGTTCAGCAATTTCCCTAGATGAACTTGGAGAGCAGCTTTGTTTAGGGCTGCCTCCATTTCCAGAAAAAAAGAAATTGTCTTGGGTATGCTTTTCCCATTCTTCTGGAAAGCATATAGTAAATGCCCATTCTTCAGTGATGTACTGTTGAATGAGCAAAAGTTTTGAAATATAAAGCTATTGAGCTCATTGATGTTTCTTGGAGTAGACATTCTGGAGTATGATCTGTCAGTTAAAAAAAAAAGGGGTGGAAGAGACAAAAAAATAATAATTACAACAATATCCTAGAAAAAGGAAATGAAACATGAAAATGTGGTGTCATAATGAACGTCTGACTCTGAAAACAAAAAAAGTACTTCGATTATGATTAAATCAACAAAATTAAAAGTTATATAATAATTTTTGTTGTGGTAGTAAAGAGTAAAGTAATGAATGAAATATACTTTCACTTGAATTGACTCTATCATGCTATTCTGTATTATTTGTATTGAAATTAACCACATTAAATTAAACCAACACTTAACCTGCAGAACAAACAAAAATAAAAGATAAAAAATAATATCAATGGAACATCATAATTTTTAGTTGTCCGGTATCATCCCAGTTAAAAAGTCATTTCAGTTTCAACATTCATTCATAAAATAAAACTAAAATTATGGATGGGACTATTTTCAGTCTTTTTACAGCAATTATTCAGCTTGAAATTATTTATACAAGTCACAAAAGCAAACGCAGTCGATAGTTTACAGACTGCACTGTACACAGGAGACTCGGGGATACATCGAGAGGCAATCCTGGTTGGCCGTCGCCAACTTCATGAACACGCGTCGTATTTAAAGTCACTAAAAGACGCTTTCGCCAGCATCAATCACCACCAAAATTCACACAAATAGAGAAAAATGGTTGGCGAATAATATAACATTAATTAAAAATAGGTAATATAATGAAAAATGTATTTAAAATGAAGTTAAAACTTACCAAATTTTCAAACAGCTGGCATCAGAACAAAGAATGAACGGATTAAAAATCTGAAAACGCCGCCTGACGCGCTGGCTTCTCCTCTTTAAAATGAGACCGGAAGTGACGAAATTAGTGCACAGGAAGCGATTCCACGGCAATGGAAGTAAAACTATGTTCACCGGTTAACACAATTTTCACTCCAGAGCCGTAACATCGATATCGGGGCTCGATCAGCGGCTCAGCCACGGGCGATGCGACTACCTACACAGGCTCAGGACTAGGACCTTTACTTTTACTTTTGCTATTCACCTTCAGTGGCCTTTAATGTAAATGTAAAGGAACTTGTGGGAAAGACTCCCAAAATTTTATGCCGAACTTGCCTTCAGAATCAGAAATTGCCCTCGTGCTGAAACCCCGTCTAAAAATATTTTAAAATTTATAACGCAGCAGTGGATGTTCTTTTTTCAGCTCAGTCTCAGATTCATGAAGCCGATGGTTTTACTAATTACTAAAACTAAAATAATAGGGTTTTCAGCCTAGCTCGGTACCTGGGTGGGGTTCCTGACCTCCCATAGCGGGCAGGGAGGTACATACTGTGTCCTCTATCCCCTTATATCTGTTTTCCAACATGCTTTCTGTCTGTGTCTCAGAATGAGATTACTTGGTTTTGTCCTGGCACTGGCCGGAGTCCTAGGGGAGGGAAACAGTCGAATGCATAGTTATTGTTTTGGGAGATGATATTTTTTTCCTTGTAAATCATTTCTCTGTTATAAGTTATGTATTATTATTTTTATTTTGAATGTATAATGTAAGCATTTGAGTGTGTTCCTCTTTGTTGGGATTTGTGCTTGTGTCTGGATGAGACTTATAGGTGATCTCAAACTAAGTACATTGGTGTAGGCACTTTGATAAAATTTTCAAACTCAAAATATCTTGATTTGACTCAGTCAGGGGGATGGGACTTGAAAAAACATAAAATTTGATACCTTATTTGTTTCTCTACGACCTACGGTTCCAGAGTTATTTATATTTTTCTACTGAAATTGTTTGCCAATTTTACAGAGAGAATCTGTGATCTCACTGCTGCCTCAAAACCAGCATCTCGCGGCTATCGGGAAATTTTGAGTCTTGCAGTCAACATGGCCCACTTATTGTTTTCAGTGATTTTGTTTCAATTAAAAAATAAATGGCAAGTGTTAGATAGCATTTTAAAGTTTAAAGGTCAGAAAAATAAGCTTTATTTTCATATAAATCATTTTCATGTATGGATAGTATGGAAAAAATTAAGGATAAATGAAAATGGAAAAAAATATGAGGTTTTTGTCCTAAAAGTGGGGTTGGTAGCGGGAAAAATAAAATAATGAGCGAGTGTATTAATTTTGATGAAATTTGGCAGATATTCTTCAATTAATTGTCTATCGATGTATAGGGAAATTCCACAGGTAACGGACTGACAAATCAGACCAAAAATGCTTACATTTCGTGCTCTGAAATGCAATGTATTTATTGTATGGAGCTAATATTTCCCATGGACATGTATCATGTCCGTCCTTATCATATATCAAAAGGATAAAGATGAATCTTTATCAACTTGAATTTTTTTGACATTATAATGTTGGTAACGGACTGACATCAGAAAATCCATCTTTTTCAATTTGATATGTAGATGGATCAAACTTTCTGAAGTTAAACCTTCCAGTAACAAATAAGTTCTTTTACAGTAACCACGAGATGTTGTTCTACAACCCACTAGCAATATTTAAAAGATTGTCCAAAATTTGAATCTGCAGTCTTTGAAAAAGTGTCGGTAACGGACTGACAAATGGATGGTAACGGACTGACACCTCTGAATTTTATTACCCAGAATAACGGTTACTACATAAAATCCAGAGCAAAGAACACATTATGTAATTATGAGCAACACTGAATACCCAGTGTGATTGATCAAACCAATACTCTTCTTTATATGGATGTCAAGCTACATTGGGCATGATGAGTAACTCGATGGGTGACATCTGATTACCTCAATCCCAACTTTGCTTTTGAAAAAATTAAATAATGAAATAATGATTCGTGGAGCTGAAATCTATTCTGTCAAAGTCAAACAGGAATTTTATTTCAACTATGAAATTAAATTATCCAAAAAAAAAAATGTAGATAAGAAAGGACTTTAAAACTGGGGAAGGTTTAACATTCTTATGGTACTTATTTTTGAAGCTTAACTTTTATTCTGTATTTCATCTTGATTCCTCAAGATTAGGAATTGTCAATAGGCCATGACCGTCACTGCAAACTGGTCGATAGTATTGGCAGTCAATCTCTTCCTCATCTGCACTTGACCAGAAAGCCAGTTATAAGATCTGAGAAAGATCTTCAAAAATTTCATTTGGACCATTTTATCCTTGATTGTTACAATTTTCCTATGCAGATTGTGGGATTTCTCTTAGAAGTACATTCTGAGATTCTGGGGGAGCAAAATAATCTTAAGCCAATTTTGATTCCTGGATGTAATTCACTAACAATCGACAACCTCTTTTTCAGGGTTTTTTACAGGAAACCTTTTTTGAATTTTCGTCCTCTCTTTTTTCATCTCTCACAATTATGAAATCTTTTTCCCTTGGTGCTCGCCAAGAGTACTTCTTGTCCAAATAGAAATTTTCGATCAACTTATTTTATTTCATCTTGAAACCCCATTTCCATGATAAAAACATTTCAAAAACCTTTGGCTGATGTATTGGGTGCCCTTAGCAGTACAGGCATAGTTTAATATTTTTTTTTTAATTTTTGGGAGGATTGTAGACACTCAAAGTTGAATTCAGTATTTTACTTTCCTGTGCTGAAATGTGAGGCAAATGTGGATTAACGTGTGCTTGGTTTACACTTTCTTTTGGAGTTGAAGATTGATCGGCTTTTCTCTTCTTTTTTTTTCCATTTTGCTTGAAAAATCCTGTTATTTCTTTTAAGCGTCCTTTACAATCACTTTCAAGTTTTCTTTGAGACTCCTGCTTTTGTTGCCTATCTTTTTCCTAAACAATGTAATGCCCATCAGTTTTCAGTCTTTCTTGATTATTTGAACCATGGATAGAGTAGGCATCTTGAACCTGTGAATAAAGAAATTGAGCGAAATTACATCATAAGCTATGAAAGTCAAATCGGAATAAAAAGCAAATCTTGTTTTCAATATAGCAAAACTAAGAAAATAAAACTCATTTCTAACTTGTATCACATTACTTTGTAACAACTAAAATATTGACATTATACACAGCTAAACAGCTTGCTGACCCACTACATTTAAAGCCTCAGTGACTCAAAAGTTTTTTCCACATTAATTTAAATGTTTGATTTTTTTTTTTTTTCTCCCAGGGCTTCTTGCCCCTTTAACAGAAGACTACTACTGGCTCCATTGTCATAAGGATATTATAGAACAATAAACAGTGTTTTTCCCTCAATTCAAACATAGCAAAAATCTTCAAGTGATCAAAAGATTCATAAGCTTTAAAAGATTCAACTTACCTATTGCAAAATAGCAGGCTTGATGTTGAAGACCAGTGTTTGAAATTTTATGATCCAAATGTTTATAAAATGGCTGCCTCATCAGGTGAAACACATTGGAGTGGACATTACTCCTGAGACTTAAAAAACAACTTTTATATATTGTTTTTGAATTAAAATAGAATTAGTCTGTTACTGTCAGTCCGTCACCCTAAAAAATGTCAGTCCGTTACCCAACAAAAGTACCTTAAATGATAAATTTCTTGAAAAATTATCTTACAGTGCTAAAGCCATTCATGTAAGAACAGAAAATCTGAAATAGTGAGTCTGTACAACAATGACATCTTTCGTAGATGAAAAAATACTGTTTTAATGGTAATGGACTGACATACAATTTCCCAAGGTCATTAAAACAACCGATGAGGACAACATTTCATTAAAATCGTAAATTTGAATGTTTATATAGGTTCCTGATACTTATAATTGTTTTAATATCAATAAACAACAGCAAAGGTGACTATAATTTTGTAGAAGTTGCAAGATTTATAATATTGAGAAAATATTCTTTTCGTTCTTCAAATAGGGGATACCCTTATATAAAGCTATAACAAGCATCCTGTATCACAAATATGCACGAAATATCCTTATATTCATAACCCTGAATGATTTTCCAACAAATTGGTACCAAATTTTAATATGTTCTTAAGAATTTGTAAAACACCCCTTCGGTTGACATTTTCGTGGAATTTCCCTATAATTAAAATGTATCCATAATTTAAAAAGTTCTTGTAATTCAAAAATTTATAAATCTTTATTACATAAGCTTTCTGAGAAATACAATCAGGAATTAAGAATGAAATACACCGTTAGAAAGCTTGTTTTGTGCCCTTTATAATGATACCAAAATTAGTCACATAGGTTCACAAATAACGCCATGGTGACCAACACAGTAAAGGGTCAAAAATAAAGTTCCAAAAAACGAGTTTCACCTTACAGTGAGCCTATCGGCGGCCACTGGACTGGAGTTATCAAAGTGCCTACATTGGTGGTATGCTCTTGGCATCTACATCTGATCCCTATTTGTTCTCAGTTCCCCTTTGTCTTACTTTTTCTTGGGCGCTTTAATTGTAATTCTATAACTTTTTACTATCCGATTTTCTTCCTTTTTACTGGCGCTGATATAACCTAAATGTGTTGCAAGCGCCGTAAAACCCTTAAAAACATTTAAAAAAACATAAACAACTATCTCTGTACGTCTTTGGAAAAGGCTCATTACTCACATTCTCTCACCTTACTTGGGTGTAAAATGAGTTCCTGGTCGTTAACCGCATTAACAGGCGGGCGTGTCTTATTCTACGTGTTACGAGTTGCTGTTGGTCATGGACCATTTGTAAAGCACTTTGAGCACTTCGTTTGTGGATACTGTACTATATTTTAAAAAAGCTGAAGTACTCTATTGATATGCTTTACTGTTACTGTAATGAAAATGAAAACTATAGGAGAAAAGATTGGCCCCATTTTATCTTCTGCTTGACTTTATTGATCTTATGTGACCAAGCATTTCATTTATACAACTAAAATGACTGCTGTGTATGTAGGTTAGAAAGAAAAAAAATATATATATATATCTGGCAAACACATGTCTTTGGAGGTGTTTGCAAGTAATGATTTTCTTCGTTTCATTTTTTCCCCTGTTTAGATCTATAGAAAAGAAACCTCATTTTACCCAGAAAAAAAACTGCTGTACATAGCTAAATCAACATCAATTATTCCTATTTCTTTACTCTTGGTTGGTTCAGGCCACCACACAAATGTTGATTTGAGAGGAGATAGAATTCCTTGTAGAATATTCAGTTGACCTGTCTTCCAATTTTTAAATTTCAGTCCACACCAAGCAGTTCTACAATGGCGATGGAAAACAAAAATATGAACAATGCACAGACAGCCAGTGCTCCTGCTGTAAATGGACACCAAGAGACAAATCCAGCTGAAATGACATCTAAAGATTATTACTTTGATTCCTACGCTCATTTTGGTATCCATGAGGTAATTTTTCATTTTCTTTTTTAAAAAACAATGCGATGCTTTAAAAGATATGCTGTTGATGATTTAGAGTCCTTCTCGTGACTGCAGCTGATGCCTGTTTTATTTCAATATTCCCCAGGAATAGACTAAATAATAATTTTATCTTGAGTTAAGAATATAAAGTTTTTGTTTTTTTATGGGTTATGGTGTAAAATTTAGAATTTTAATCCAATTTTTTTTTTGTTATTTAGGGTAATTTCCTATGCATTTACAGTCGTTTCAATTGATTTTGCCACCTCTCATCGAAGCCATGGTCTTCATGATAGGAGTCTTGTGGTCAAAGTTGAGGCAACATTAATTTGGCATATGACGGTCGCATCTTTTTCTGTGGTGGGAAAGCTGCATACAAATCTGTGCCAACATTTGTATGATGACAATTTAAAAAAAAAAATCTAAGTTAAACTTATGGTACATATATTATACATCATTCTATGGTCTTTGTCTCCGAATTTTGTCATTTTCAAGACATCACAAAATCTCACATCACATCATTCATTGTTTAGCACCTTCATGCCCATGGAACGCATTTAATTTGATTCACCATTCTTTATTATTTGAATTACCGGCCATTTGCCATTCATTGAATCGTCTACTGAAAGTGCTTTTAAGTTCATTTTGTGCCATGGTAATAAAATCAGCCAAACAGCATACCAGAATAAAACACGAGTTTGGGAGGAGTTTATTCCTCTCTTCATCTCATGTGTCTTGTTATATATTGGAAAGAGTTATGGCCCATGCTCCAATTGTGTATTTATCAGAGATTGTTTTCTGGTAATATAATGACATTTATTGTCATAGGGTTATATATTTTATGCTTAAGTGTAAATTTTCTATGCTGGTGGGTATATTGTAGTTTGAATTAACAATGGATTATCGCCATTTTATGTAAAATTATACTTATTAATTTATACTAGGCTTTATTGAAATTGAAACTGCCTCATATCGAAGCCACTTCTTCTTAAATTATAAGTTATTGTGGTCAATCATGAGGCAAAATAAATTTGCATATGACGGTCGCATCTTTTTCTTTCATGAGAAAGTTGCATACAATTATATGTAGACATAGTTGTCAGACCAAGTGTAGACATGCCAACTTTCTTGAGAAATTCCAGAGTTGTTGGATTGTTTGTTTTTATTCTTTACTGTTCCAGAGAAGAAAAAAATCATTATTATTATCTTTATTTTCATTATCTTATTGGTGCAAGATTTTCGGCTTTTTAAAACATGGATTTTACTTTATATTCAGTTCTGAATCATCTCAACTTATTACCAATAGATCACATTTCAAAATAAGTTTCAGGCTTTTTAAAATTTGTTAGTAGAAGTGGATTTCAGGCTTTTTTCACCTTACCCACTTGCACCCGTGCTATCGTGTCTTCAATATATCTCGAGATTTGGCCAAGAATTTTCCATTGTTGGCAGGTCCTGCTGAAAGCATGTGACATTGTTTTGTTCCATCTTTTTTTATTTTTTTTATTTTGCCAGCGGCCTTTTAGATCCACAGGGCTCATGGAGCAAGAGTTTATCCCTGTTTCTTTAACAAAATATTTGTTACTATTTAGGTAGGCCGTTTGTCTATTGCAAAGTCTTTTCTGTCCAGCTTTCACTAATAGGTGGGACAGAGGGGTCAGGAAAAAACCTAGACTGCAAATGAGACTGATGACAGCCTCTTTGCTTGTGAGTTGAGTACTCCGTCAATTGAGTTAACAAGACCCTTGCTTCCATAAATTTAATGGCAATTTGTGTTATTTTAACAGCTTTTGGTTGACTCAAATTTAATATTTGAACATCTGAATGTTTTAAATTCCAGATTATTGACTTTCCTCAGACTTGGAGGGAACTATCTTTTGTGATGCAATGTCTCAATTTTTAAAAGTAGAAAAGTTTTCAACCTCATATCGAAGCCATGTCTTCTTTTGTTATAAGAGCATCGTGGTCAAAATTGAGGTGACATTAAATGGTATACGACGGTCGCACCTTTTTCTCTGTGGAAAAGTTGCATACAAATCTATACCAACAGGTTATTTGCATTTTAAAATTAGTAATTTTTTTTTTTTAATTACTTCATTTATTGGGATTAATTTCTCTAGTCATTTTTATTTAAAAAATTAAAACAAATTTTTATGTGTCATCTGAATTTTGTTGATTCTTTGGTTCATCCATTTTATAATTGTCTTTTGTTTTTTACTATTTACCAGGAAATGTTGAAGGACGAGGTAAGGACTTTGACCTACAGAAATTCAATGTACTACAACAAACATTTGTTTAAAGACAAAGTAGTCCTTGATGTTGGATGTGGAACCGGCATTCTTTGCATGTTTGCTGCCAAAGCAGGGGCCAAAAGAGTTATTGGGGTGAGTTATCAATGTGCAAGTGACAAAGAGTCTCGTTTTCTATGCATTTGTTTATTTGCTTTGTCTATGTGTATGTAAATGATTGTAGTATTATATATTTTTTAATGCTTAAGGTTAAAGTTTATATCTATAATTAGTTCATTTTATTACTCAAATTGCCTGTTGTTTGGTAGATATATGAAAATGATTTAGGAATTGCTTGTATTTCAAATTCAATTTTGATCATTGAATCGTGTTGCATTTGAATAATATATTTTTCTTTTCCACAGATTGAATGTTCCAGTATCATTGAGTATGCAGAGAAAATTACTAAAGCAAATAACTTTGATAATGGTAAGAAGCCTTGACGTTATCCTTTATGC
This sequence comes from Berghia stephanieae, assembly GCF_034508935.2. NCBI lineage: Eukaryota > Metazoa > Mollusca > Gastropoda > Nudibranchia > Aeolidiidae > Berghia > Berghia stephanieae. The sequence continues at coordinate 13,112,601 of NC_088367.1, read as the reverse complement.
TTTACTTATAAAACTTTACGTTACTTTGGGCACTTGAATCATTTTTATTTAAAAGGCTTGTTCTTTGACAGTTGACCACATCAAGTATAATTTCTCTTCAAGTTGGTATGATTATGCAAGTAAAATCAGTACCTTGAACATTTTCTCTCCAATGGATTGGGATGATCAATTTAAGATTAGTTTTCCATTTGTGTCACCGGTTGATCCTCAGATTTTTTATCAACCTTTTTTGTTCCGGTCCATGTAATTTTATTCTGCTCTTGCAATTCGAAGTTACTTCCCTACTTACAGTCATATAGAGATATAAAAAGTGATTTTAGTTTATCTTTTGTAGAAAAAATTTCGGCTATTTGTTTGAATCGAGTCTCTCTGCAAATGTTTTTAGAGGGTCGACCAGACACTTGGAATAGTTTTTTCTTGGGATCAACTTCTTTTCACTGAACTCAAGCCTTTGTGTCTTTGCATTGTTATTATTATTTTATCTTGTTATCCTCTCCCTTTAAAAAATCTAGTCTTTGTCTGTGCTTTTTGGGAGGGAAACAATGCAAAAACTCAAAATACAGGCTATATTTTATCTTGAAAAAAATGTTCTCTTCGGTTTGTTCCATTTCTTTGTCATATAGGTTTTTAAGATTTTTTGACTCCAGCCACAGAGTTGCATTCGCCTCTTTGACTCAGTAAATCTTTTTAAAAAGTAAGATTTAGTTCCTTAGTTCAGTACAATAAATGTGTTACACGTTGTTTTGTTTCAGTGATTACTCTTGTCCGCGGCAAAGTTGAAGAGGTTGAGTTACCTCCAGATATCGGCAAAGTAGATATCATCATCTCAGAGTGGATGGGATACTGCTTGTTTTACGAGTCAATGCTTAACACAATCATCTTTGCCCGAGACAAATGGCTGGTAAGTGAAGTCATCCTTTTTAAAATTTTAATAAATTTTTTTGTCTGTTATTACAGCCAAGTATTTATTATGGGACCCTGGCACTTTTAAGTAGATAATTTTTCATATTTTAAAATATCTATTACCTATAAGGAATTTTGTGTCGTTGTAGCAGAGTATGGTGAACATTTTATATTAACTGCATAACTGCCAACCCTCTCAGAACCTGCAGGTGTCTCCCGGAAATTTATAGATTAAAATTTTGTTGAAAATTCAGTTTCAGCATTAGGATGGGACATTACAAGCAGGAGATTGATAGTGCTGGCTATAAAGTAATCATGCATTGGCGCTATAGATGCTTTCCTGAAAAAGTATTGGCCTAAAATTGATATGAGAACTTGTTTTTGCATGCTTGTGTATATATTTGGTTATCTGTTGTTTTTTTTTATTGTTGGGATTGTATTTATTATTTACAATTAATCCAGTCCAATCCATACTGAAATTGGACTCGACATAATATTGGATGTTTTTTGCCATTCCAGGCTCCAGGGGGTCTCATTTTCCCAGACAGAGCTACCCTATACATCACTGCTATAGAAGACAGACAATACAAAGATGAGAAGATCAATTGTGAGTGTTTTTTTATATTTTTTTTTAATTATTATTTTTTGTTGTGTGTTTTTTTTTGTTTGTTTGATTTTAAATATATTTTTTAAAAACCAGAATTCTTTTTCAATCATTGGAAGTTGCAGCTTCGCTTAGTGCAGATAATCACAAGTTGATGTCTTGTTGTTTTTTACAAGACGAATATAGGCATACACACAGACATACAATCGCTCTCACACAAACCCTATTTTTAAAGACTCACATTCACCTTTTTCTCTTTCATTGTATTAAAACATATATTAATTTGTGGCTTTTTAAAAATGTGTCATCGTTGGTGTATTATATTTTACTTCAATATTGATTGAGTGGTGCTCGGGGGATAGCACTAATAGTGAAAATTGTCTTTATGTTGTTAGACATGCTTAAACATGTTTAAGTATGAGGTCACCAGATCATTGGATTATTTGACTCATTCTAGATTGTAGCTGTACACCATCATAATGTTTGGAAAAGAAAAACGTATTGGTGATCATAAATTACATAGAGAAATTTATAATTTCATTGGCCTCAGTCTTATTACTATATATATTGTTTCGTTTTTTGGGGTTTTTTTGTTCTTTTTTTATTAAGTTGTGAAATAGTTACGCAGATCTTGGATCCTTAAGCGTTTAATTGTACTTGATGTTGATGGTGGACACGCTAAAACATGTTTGAGTGTCGGGTCACCAGATGAATAAAGAGGAAGAGGAAAAATATAAGGAGAAGGAGAAGAGTATTATACAACATTAAAATCCTTGCGTGATAATTATTTGATGTTGGGTTTTTATAGTATAATTCAGTTGATCCCCTTTTTTATTTATTTATTTTTGGTTTATCTTGTCATGGACATCTGGGATTTTAGAATAGCTAGGATAGTATAAATTAAGAGATAAAGCATTTTTTTAAAAATCTCTTACACCTTTCAGGGTGGGACAATGTGTACGGCTTTGACATGAGTTGTATACGAGATGTAGCCATCAGAGAACCCCTAGTCGATGTTGTGGATCCTAAACAAGTTGTCACCAATTCTGTTTTGGTCAAGGTAATTAAAATATCTCTCTTTCTCCTTCTGCCCCCCCCCCCCCCCCCCCCCCAACCTGCCAATCCTTTCAATGAAAGTAATGAGTGCACGTGTGGGCCACCATATGATTAGCATGCACAGTCCCCTGATCTATGATTGGTTATTGATCAAAGCCATACAGCACAAAATGTGTGACTCAACTAGCTATAATTTGGTTACCTGGGTGAGGTTTAGGGTCTTTAAATTATTCTGCCAGGATATTTCATCTTCGGCATATTCCTAATGTAGAAATGTTTTACGCTGCTCAGATTGATATGTTATTTTGTCAATGACATCGATTGGATTGAATAACAAAGACTTTTTGATCTTAATGTACCATTGTTTAAGTGATTGAGATATGATTATCGATCTCACATGAAAGTGTTTATAGTATTATTCCTTCAATTTGAGTATAATATGAAAATTTAGCTGTTTAATATTTACATTAAGATGTGATTATCAAACTCATTAAAGCATTTATACTATTGTTTCTCAAAAGTAAAATGAAAATTATATATTGAACTTAACAGGGCTGCCAAGTGCCCCGCATTTGGGACTACTGTCCTGCTGTCCCATATCACAACCTCATGTCCCGCATTTCAGCCTAGTTGATAGTTATTAGTGTTAGGAGAATATGTTATTTTATGTGTTTATGTGCGTGTGTGCATTTATCTAGAGGCAGAAATACCGGATAAAATATGCAAAATGGAAAAATATGTTTGAATAGTTTAAGTTATGGTCTATTTTGTTATCATCTATGATGGTCAATCAATACACATGTGTGTCTGATTAATCCCTTTGAATTGTTTGAAGTTGATGTTACGTATTATATTTGGGGGGGGGGGGGGTCAATGGCCGGGGTATTAATATCTACAGTCTACAATTCTTGTTTTATTAGGAGGTGGATATGTACACAGTCAAAGAAGATGACATTGCCTTCAGTTGTCCATTCCGTCTGACTTGCAGGCGTAATGATTATGTCCACGCTTTGGTCACTTTCTTCAACATTGAGTTCACCAAATGTCACAAACGCACAGGTTTCTCCACATGTAAGTATTTAGAATATAAATATAATATAGAGTTGAACATTTATATAATGTGGTTAGTTAAAATGAAATTAGAATTCAAATCAATCTTTCAAAATGGAGCAATGGAATGTGCAACAGGTTTTGCCAAACAAATTTTATTTTGTTTACATTTGGTTGACTGCTTTAGAATCCCAGATTTGATTACACTATGCTGGGCATTTTAAAGTGATGTTTCATGGAAGTGATGGAAGAAATTGCGCATTTTCATTTAGGTTATTGTAGATTTTTATTTTAAGATTTAGAATTATTTATTGATGTATATATTTATATTTTTTGTTTTTGCTTGTGACCGTTGTCCATTGTTTGTTACATAAACATTTCATCTGATTTTTTTCTTCTTTTTTGGTCAAAATATTGCTACAATGCCTGGAGACCTATGAATAGTTTTCGTTGTTTTGATTAGTTTTTCTGAATTCTCTTTGTCAACAGCTCCAGATGCCCCATACACACATTGGAAACAGACAGTATTTTATTTGGGGGATAATGACCTCACTGTCAAGAAAGGTGAAGAAGTTGACGGCGTTCTCACCATGACACCAAATAAGTCGAATAAGGTAAGTTGTAGTTTTAACATGTTTTTTATGTTGCGATGGAAAGTATGTTTACTAAGGTCTTAGAAGCGTTTTCAGTCCAGCAGAGAGCAAAATAGATTAGTTTATATCGGCAATTACTTGTTCCCTTGAAACTCGTTATTTTTAGAATTTTAAACAGGCTTTTTGTTTTAGTCGCTTATATCAAAGCCCTGCTCCACCACCGAGTGAAAATCAGTTTTGAATTTTGAAAATCCATTCGTAAATAAAGAAAAGTTGTGCAGTTTCAAAGGTGTCATTTATTTGGATGACCCCAAAGGGAGGGAAAAAATGGAAAATATGGGACGTCTTTTCTGCATTATTATTTTTTTTTTCTAGTTTGTGGCTGTATCTCGTTTAATACATGGAATTAGAGATTGACACTTGGCAATTTTATGGCATTTTTACCAGAAAATATGGTGGAGACATCAGAAGAGTTCTAACTTGTATAATTTTGTATGGCTAGGGTCAACTGTAATTTGTTTTAAAATATACATACTGATCATTTGGAACATTTCCGAAGTGTAATTGTGTGTCTACAACCCATACATATGATATGAAAAATGCCTGCTAAATTATTATCAATCAAAAACGTCCTGTGAGACCATGACTTCTGTTATTTTTTGGTATTTATTTGAGAGAGTGTGTGTCAAATCTACTGTGAAGAAAAGAGAAATTGGAAAATTATATTTCAAAGGGGAAAGAGTTAAAAAGTCAAATTATCAACTGATTTTTAAAACAAAATGCGATAGCTGACAAGGTCAGCACTATGACGTAACAATGAAAAAAAAATACCTTGAAAAGCGTGCAAGAGTTTGTGTCCTCGGATTTTCGCACACACGACTGCCAATTTTGTTGGGGGGGGGGGGGGGGTTTGCTTAAATTTTATTCATTGTTTTTCTTTCTCGGTGACATTAATCCAATTCTGTTCAATTTTTGTTTGTTTGTTAAATTCAATTAGTTTTTTAAGGGGGTCAGTGGTGAAAGCCATGTGAGTTTCTATTCAGCCACTTTTGAAGATGAATTTGGTCAGGTGGGAAGTCTGGCCATCTGGCACCCTTGCCTCGCTGACGTCATTTTCGTGTAGAGCGATCTGTCTCCTCTTCTCACTCATTGAAGTGCAAATTGGGTTGATGTTTTGTGATAATACATGCCTTGAATTTGAGCCATTTCGGGACCCAAATTGAGGCCCAAGGATTTCCGTAAGATCGACATTGCTAGATAATGAGCTTTTATTGTCATTCAATATTGTTTACTTTCTCCTTTTTCCAGAGAGATTTGGACTTCACCATCAGTGTTGATTTCAAAGGGGAAGTGTGTGAAGTTTCAGACACCCTGCTGACTTACAAGATGAGATAATCAGGAGGTTTTTGAAGTCTTGTTGATTACATTTTTTTTTGTTAATTTTTTTTTTTTTTTTTTGTTAACATTTTTTTATTACACAATTATCAATGAAATGTTTTAAGAAGGCTAGCTTGGAGGTTGGTGTTTTTATACAAAGTGGGTGTTCAATTCGCTAATTGTACAGGATTGTCTTCCTCTGTTACATGTGAATGTTAGGAAGGCAGTCTCTTGCTGAGTGGAACTGACGGGGCTCCTGGCCAAGAAACTTAACAATTTTCTCGGGGCTGGATGAACCCACATAAAACTTCTATTGACATTCACATGAAATATGATCATGTCTTTGTATTAATAGTGTATCGTGTGGTTAGCTGGAACAGTGTTTGTCTCAATATAAGTCTATAGTTATATATCTTGGGGTTATTTTTAAAATATCAGTTTATGCTTGAATCTTGGGGGGGGGGGGGGAGAGGTTGTCATTTCCTTTACTCCATCAATGTTTACTTATGTGTAACTCACACAGGGGAAAAGCATAAAGAGGATAAATTTGTGTGGAACTTTTCTCCCCCTCCCTCTAATGTTGAATTTCCCTAGACTTGCTTGAGATAGATGCATGTTTCAGTTGCCTTCATGTGGCAAAAAGCCCAAGTTTTAATTGTAAGCTTGTTACCATCGTGTTTGGTTACATCTGAGAAGGGAAGGGTATGTTGTTGTGAACCGTTGGATTAAAAATGTATTGTAAGGATAGAATTAACAGATTGAAATCAAAGCATACTCTCAAATAAATTTTTCTAGTTTTCAATGCTGTCTCCCATAGCATTAGCAAAGGCAAATTTTGTTTCTACACAGAAAAATATGATTCTATTTGAGGGTATTCGAGGTTGTGACAGAGGATTTTTAAATTAACAATCCTACACCAAAGGACAAAAGAATAATGTTAAAATCGAAAAAACAATCAGATTCACGGGATTAAATTATATAAAATGCCTTAAAATGTGCGGGCAACTTTCTGTAAATTTTTAAGACACTTCCTGCTATTATTCCGTCATTTTCTTTTAAGTAAATTTTAAATTATTTGACCCAAAGAAATTGGTGAAGTTTCATCAATTATATAAATCTTGTATCGATATGTTATGTTACAGGCCCTCTGACAAAGTCTCATTTATTGGTTTGTGCAAAGAAAAATTCAATTTTTTTAAAATTTTTTTTTTAAGCTGGGATTATCGGTAGACCTGCCACTCTTACAGCTTTTTTCGATGTTTATCGGGATCTAAAATTTGCAAAGTTCTGATTTTTTTCTCTCTCTCTCTCAGTGGGGTATTTTTTTTTTTTTAATGGATAGGTTTTCAAATTGAACCAAACTGCATCAACTTTAAATCATTTCAAATCAACAATTCATATAATTAAGATTGGAAATCCTGCATTTTGTTGTCATTTCCTTTACTCCATCAATGTTTACTTATGTGTAGCTCACACAAGGGAAAAGCATAAAGAGGATAAATTTGTGTGGAACTTTTCTCCCCCTCCCTCTAATGTTGAATTTCCCTAGACTTGCTTGAGATAGATGCATGTTTCAGTTGCCTTCATGTGGCAAAAAGCCCAAGTTTTAATTGTAAGCTTGTTACCATCGTGTTTGGTTACATCTGAGAAGGGAAGGGTATGTTGTTGTGAACCGTTGGATTAAAAATGTATTGTAAGGATAGAATTAACAGATTGAAATCAAAGCATACTCTCAAATAAATTTTTCTAGTTTTCAATGCTGTCTCCCATAGCATTAGCAAAGGCAAATTTTGTTTCTACACAGAAAAATATGATTCTATTTGAGGGTATTCGAGGTTGTGACAGAGGATTTTTAAATTAACAATCCTACACCAAAGGACAAAAGAATAATGTTAAAATCGAAAAACAATCAGATTCACGGGATTAAATTATATAAAATGCCTTAAAATGTGCGGGCAACTTTCTGTAAATTTTTAAGACACTTCCTGCTATTATTCCGTCATTTTCTTTTAAGTAAATTTTAAATTATTTGACCCAAAGAAATTGGTGAAGTTTCATCAATTATATAAATCTTGTATCGATATGTTATGTTACAGGCCCTCTGACAAAGTCTCATTTATTGGTTTGTGCAAAGAAAAATTCAATTTTTTTTAAATTTTTTTTTTAAGCTGGGATTATCGGTAGACCTGCCACTCTTACAGCTTTTTTCGATGTTTATCGGGATCTAAAATTTGCAAAGTTCTGATTTTTTTCTCTCTCTCTCTCAGTGGGGTATTTTTTTTTTAATGGATAGGTTATCAAATTGAACCAAACTGCATCAACTTTAAATCATTTCAAATCAACAATTCATATAATTAAGATTGGAAATCCTGCATTTTTTATCAATGCAGATTTTTTTCATTAAATGTTAGATTTTAGCCCATATAAGATTGTTTTTGTTTTTGTTTTTTTCTTTGTATAGCAGGTCGTCTTCTTGACAAGAGGTTAAATTTTTTGTTGTTGCCATGACACAAGATCGTCATCATCCATCGGTTGCTTTGTACATAGATAATGATCTGTTGTTTTTTTTTCTGGAGATGACGATATGTTGTGTATTCTTTATCTTCAATGTTACTTCTACTAGATGGCTGGTTAAGGTTGATATTGTATAAATTAATGCTCAGCATCGTCCATAATTTAGTCCAAGTTATTGTATAGATCATCTTGTTGGCTTCATGTTATATTTTATCTAGGTTTTTTTGTTTGTTTGTTTTTTTTGCTTAATAAGCTTTCTTTTTTTAAAGGATCATCCCAAAGGGAGGCACTTACTGTGTCTTCTATCTCCCTATATCTGTTTTCCAACATGCTTTCTGTCTTTGTCTTGGAATGAGATTACTCGGTTTTGTCCTGGCCCTGGCCGGATACCCTAACTGGGAGGGAAACAGTCGAATGTTTAGTTATGGTTTTGGGAGATGATTTTTTTTTTTCCTTGTTAAACATCTCTGTTGCTTACTGTAATTTTTAAAATTTAATATTTTTTAAAATTTAAACATTTGAATTTGGGTGTATTCTTCTTAGTGGGGATCTGTGCTTTTGTCAGCTATACACAATGGGAGTATACTCTTGGAATCTACATCTGTTCTGTTCTATATTTGAACCCTTCCCCTTTGTCTTACCTTTCTTGTGTGCTTTCATTTGTAAATCTATAACCTTTTTGACTATCATTTTCTTCCTGGTGCTGAAATGACGCAAATGTATCGCAAGCGCCGTAAAACCCTTAAAAACAAACAAAAAAAATTTTTTTTTAAGGGTCAAATTTTTTTTTTTTTAAATTTTTGGATGATTGTCAGGATTTATATAGAGTGTAAGTTATTTTATTTCATTGTTTAAAAGTTCGATTATCTAAAGATCAGTGTTTTCACATTCATCCTTAAATATTCATCTTTCAATGTTTTTACCAGCCGAAAGAGACAGTCGTCTATTGTTTTTGTTTTAATTTTTGGCTTACTGCTGAATGAATTCAATAGTATAGAGCCCTTTATATGTCTTGTGTGTAGATTGGGGGGCAAGGGAAGAATTGAAACGAAGAAGAAATAATATTTTGGGGGGAGGGGGTTGGGGTCGTGCGGTTAGGGCAGCATACATTTACAATTATAAAGAGATATTTAGAAATATTGCAATTGTGTAATGTGATTTGAACATCAAATTGTAATATAAAAGCGTAATTTTTATTATAGATTGAGATATTGTTTTGCAAAACTTCAATCATTATCATTATCATCATCATCATCGTCATTCATCAATGCATGCTTGTCCTTAAGCCCTCTGTTCGTTGAGTTATATGAATTCTGTTCTGAAAAACCAGTTTTGTACATTCATGCATATTATTGATCATTTCTGTTGCACATACAAAATGATTGAATTTGGAAAACAAAATAAAAAAATGATTTGTATTATTTTACATTGAGAGTTTGTTTTTTTAACTTAAATTTATCCCAGAAGCAGATCTGCCTCCTATTGCGAAAATTTAGTCGAATTACGACATTTTTGCTCCAATTTTCGAACTTCATGAGCTTCTCTAAGTCATAGAAAGCTTATTGAATATGAAAGTTGATGTCAGACAACATAATTTTATGGATTTTGAAGGGTTATTTAATCATTGTGAGGGTAAATTGTTGATCATTAAAGTTAACTGCAGCGCCTACAATTTTTTATCCCCCAAAAATTACGAATTTTCAAATAGGCAGGTCTGAAGAAGTAGAGTTTATGTATTTGTGATGGTTATCAACGGTTGATAAATTGGATTTCTGGATGGGGTTCCTCGCCTCCCATAGTGGGCAGGGAGATACTTACTGTATTGTCTGTTGTCCAACTTTTCTGTCTTTGTCTTGGGACCAGGTTTCGTCCTGGCTGTAAGGTGGGTGGGGTTCCTGACCTCCCATAGTGGGCAGGGAGGTACATACTGTGTCTTATATTCCCCTATATCTGTTTTCCAACATACTTTCTGTCTTTGTCTTGGAATGAGATTACTTGGTTTTGTCCTGGCCTTGGCTGGGAGGGAAACAGTCAAATGTATAGTTTGTTTCGGGAGATGATATTTTTTTCCTTGTAAATCCTCTCTGTTATGTGATGTATTATTTTTCCTTTTACATATGTATGATTTGTAAACAATTGTGTTCCTCTTGGTGGAGACCTGTGCTTATGTCTAGATGAGACATTTAGTGATCTCAAACTAAGTACACTGGTAGTGTGCTCTTGGAATCTACATCTGTTCCCGATTTGAACCAATTCCCCTTTGCCTTATTCTTGGATGCTTGAATTTGGTTTTGCTCAGGCACAGGCAGGGGACTTCTGTGAGACGTATAGTCAGACGTGAGTGTTTGTTTTTTTTTCTATGGGAGTATTAGCGAGAATTCCATGCCTTTGTCTATGAAAGTATTAAGAACTATTTTGAAGATTGTATGAAAGTACAGTGAAACTCGGATACAATGGGATAGTGAGAAGAGCAAAAGATCCCTGTTATGGCCGAGTCCCTTATATATTCATATTCAGGCATATGGTAATTCAAAGGAGGCAATATTGGAAGATTTTAATGCAAGGAACACTTTTCGTGTTATCTCCCTTGGTAAATAGATCAAATGACAGACTGTGACTTCCATTCCTTTAATTCCCACCCCTCACCATTAACATCCTTCACTCCCGGTTATACCAGTTACTTCAGAACAAAAGATGAGTTGGAACAATCCCAACGGCTAAACTCTACCATCCTATTTTTCTCTGCTTTCCCTGGGTGGGGTTCCTGATCTCCCATAGTGGGCAGGGAGGCACTTACTGTCTTCTATCCCCCTATGTTTTCCAACATGCTCTCTGTCTTTGACTTGGAATGAGATTACTTGGTTTTGTCCTGGCCCTGGCTGGGAGGGAAAGTCAGATGTATGTTGTTAAGAGTTATGGGAGATATTTTCTGTCTTGTAAATCATCTCTCTGTTATGCTCTGTATTGTTTTGTTTACATATATATGATTTGTAAACATTTGAGTGTATCCCTCTTACTTGGGACCTGTGCTTGTGTCTGGATCTCAAACTATAAGTACTTTGATAGTGTGCTCTTTGAATCTACATCTGTTTCCTATTTGGACAAATTCCCCTTTGTCTTACCTTTTCTTGAGTGCTTTAATTGTAATTCTATAACTTTTTACTATCCCATTTTCTTCCTTTTACTTGCGCTGATATGACCTTAATGTGTTGCAAGCGCCGTAAAACCATTAAAAAACAAACAACCCTTAAAAACTTCACATCTATCCAACACAAAAATCGAATTTTCTTCCTCAAATAGAAAACCAACAAGTGCATTTTATACACTGTAGCTACATAATATTGTTTAGCAAAATGAGCTCTACAATACAATGTCAAGTTTTTATAGTTATAACAACTACAAGAAATTCTTGAAATTTTGTGATGTACAAAAGAAATGAGAATGATACAATCGTTGGTGACACCGTGAACAAATGTGACGATTTTCCTATGGTTGGTAAGGATAGGGTTAAATTAACATTTTATTGAAATAAAAATAAAATTTAAACAAAAAAAAAACAAACAAAAAAAAAAAAAGGGGGGGGGGGGGGGGGGGGGGGGGGGGGGGGGCATGGACAAGCGTTCTTGATACCTGCAGAATCCTCCAGTTAAAAAATAAATAAATAATCGTTGGGTGATTTAATGCCATGGCACTGACCAGTAACCTCCCAATAAAAGTCAAAGCAAAGACCTACCGAAGACGATGATGAAAAACAGAACAAAACTGACAGTTCCAAACCCGGTAAGTATGTATTACATGGTCTCATAATCATAAGTATATTATAAGCAATACAGAACAGAAGAAGCAAGATTGCATGTTCCTCTTTAACAAACATACACACATAAAAAAAAAACTGAAATTGTACTAGAGATAGCAGAAAAGAAAACAAAAATACAAGTGTTGTGCGGCTATTTGGTGTGGTATGACACTCGCTTTCGGATCGGAAGGTCCTGAGTTCGAGCCTCGATCGGGGCATAGTTGAGTCCTTGGAAAAGCTCTTTACTCACACTTTCTCATCGTACTCCGGTGTAAAATGAGTACATGACCTTAACAGTGTTGTCTCTGTTTGAAAAATTGTAATATCGCCTAACAGGCGTCATGTCCCGTCCTACATGTTAAATGTTGCTGTTGGCCAGGACCCCTTGTAAAGCGCTTTGAGCACATTTTGTGGATATTGCGCTATATAAAAGCTCAAAAAAAGTAAAAAGCCTTACAAAAAACAATCAGCCTGTCTCGACCGGGGATCGAACCCCAGACCTCCTGCGTGCTACCATTACATCACACTGGTACTGGTACTCTTGTATTTTTTAGTGCCGCGCTGAGGACCGGACCGAGGACCGGTCCCACGGTCTTTTAGCTGTGAACCGTGGTCCAGTCCCAAAGAGGAAGACCGCCGGCGGTCCTCACTTCTTATCACATTTCAACGGTCTCGCGCCATACTACTTCCCCAGCGATTCGTTGCCTCGGTCCTTTGCCTATCTTCCACCAATCACCACCCATCCCACTTAATTAATCGCACCCACCCCCCTTTGCCATACACTAAACGACACAGACGACCATAGAGGCAGACGACCACCTCCCTCCACTCCGCAAACCGCCCTTTCGTGTGTGAGATGGGGGGGAACAGGAGGCGCACGCCTTGGACGATTCCATTATACGGGGTAAATTTCAAAATTTACTACACCATAATGATCGCAATGACAATGATCTATGATGAAGGCATGACCCCTCTTCTCTAATGGGTTATTGTTTGAAATGTATGTGACTACTAAAGATGTGTGTGTGTGTGTGTGTGTGTGTGTGTGTGTGTGTGTCGAACCTAGCAAGTTGCAAGTCTGATTTTTTGTTTTCTTTTGTCCATCTCTTGTCGCCACTCCTTTCTATCGCATTGTTGTCATTTAAAATAATACAATAATATTAAAATTTCGTTTGGTGTTTTAACTAATCAAGTAATATGAGTTTCATTAGTTTCTTCCGTCCAAAAAAACCAGTTATAACGTCTGTATTTTTAAAAGGTCCAATAGAATATTTGGGGACCCCGATAGCTCAGTTGATAGAGCACTCTCTTTCTACGCAAAGGGCCAGAGATCGATCCGGGTGCAGTCGATTTTTTTCTGAATCCCTGTCTACTCAGCAATGAATGGGTAGCTGAGTTTGTTAGATCTGGCGAAAAGTCACCATCGACCCCTCTTATCACCTAATCCACCCCCTCTTATTATAACTTCACGTCTCTCTCTTACTCTTCAATGCTCGCTGCCCTCTAATGTGTGTGTGTGTGTGGGGGGGGGGGGGAGGGGGGGGTAGGAGTTGCGTGTGTGTATCAACGCCACGAACAACTCGATCAACGCCTTGGGCGATGCCATTATCTCCGTTAATGGGGATAAATTTCAAATTTTATTAAATTATCGAAGTAACAATGAAGTACGGTGAGCAAATAAAGAAGGCATCACCCCTCTTCTCTAATTAGGTTACAATTTGAAATGAGTGTGACTACTCCGTGTGTTTTACTCCTGTAGGCCACGGTTTTCATCGTGTAGCGGTCTTTAACGGTTCAAGAATGAACGGACCGGTCTAGAGACCGGTCCTTGCGGTCTTCATTTCCCAAGGACCGTAGGACCGTGGTCCTTAAGCTTGCCAAGGACCGCCCCGCACTAGTATTTTTCTTTCTGCTTTGTCTGGCACTGTTTCATACACACTTTGTCCAGATCTTTATCTTATACCATTGCCTGCTCCATAATTTGTCACTCTACCATTGCGTGACAATGTTATGTATCCCGCAAATATTCGTTATGCCTATTGGTAGGTACTATGATATCATCATCATCATCATTGCCTTTTTCACCCTGGGTCAGGGTATAGGCCACAGACAAACAGTTTCCATCCTTCTCTATCCTTAGCTAACTTTTTTTTTTTAATCTCATTCCATGTCTTACCACTTCTCTGTATATCAGCTTCTTTAATTCTTCTCCATGTTCCTCGTGGCCTTTCCCTTGATCTTCTGCCCTGAGGGTTCCAGTCCAATACTTTCTTTGTTATACTATGATATACCGTTGTAATATTCTATTGCAGGAAAAACAAGTAACAGTGCAAAGTTACACATACGAGCATGAGCTTTAAAAAGAAAAATCGTACTTATTTTCTACTCCGGTTTAGTCTGCCCCAAAAGCACAGAACGTTATTGCTTCGAAAAAGAACAAAATACAAAACACAGACCGTTTCGGGCCCAAAACCCATTTTCAGCCAATCACAAATAAATAAATCAAACCAAAAAAATAAATAAAAACAAAACCCCAAAACATATACATCACTTAAAATCCAGACAGGGGGGTCAAAAAAATTTTTTTTTTTATCTCGCTTGCACCCGGGACCGATCTCGTCTCCCTTCGATTGCGAAGCCAGTGGTCTACCACTACCAACTGAGCTATCGGGACCCTCGAGTAGGGATTGGGGTGGCTGGATCTGTTAGATCTAGCGGAAAGTACTTTGCGATAGACTAGCGTCCAATATAAAGGATAGCAAGCAATTGCTATTGTCCGTTTCAGGCTCTAGAAACCGGGATTTAAAAAATAAAAAATAACAAAATTCCGGGTCCGTGGGCCAAATAGCTCTGAAGCACAACTTTTTTTTATATATATATAATCCAGATAGATGGCCGGGAAAGTCATGGTACGATCTCCGGGTCTGTGCTTCGTACCAGAAAGGTACCGAGTTCGATCACCTGCAGCTGCGCTGTGTGGCCTTGAGCAAGTCACCTCGTCTTAGCTCAATTTGCGGCGCTTGGAATAGACCCGAGAGACACATTTCCACTATGGGCTGAATAAAGGGAATTTTTATTATTTTCGTTTTAAATCTCGAAATGTCGACAAGACTTGCCAAATACTTTCCTGCGGTCTGCCTGGAATTTAAGTGATGCATTCATTATTGTTTTTATTATGCGGCTATGTGGTCCAGTGGTATGACACTGGCTTTTGGATCGGAAGGTCCTGGGTTCGAGTCACTTTCGGCGCATAGTTGAGTCCTTTGAAAAGGCTCTTTACTCACATTCTCTCACCGTAGGTACTCAGGTGTAAAATGATAACCTGGCCATTAACAGCGTTGTCTCTGTCCGAAAAATTTAAAAAAAAAAAAAATTGCAATATCGCCTAATTGGCGTCATGTATCGTTCTATATGTTACGTGTTGCTGTTGGTCAGGGGGGGGGGGGGGGGGGGGGGGGGGGGGGTAATAGAGTGTTTTGAGCACGTCTAGTGGATATTGATCTATATATATGACCAAGTTTTAAAAAATTGTTTTAGCTATTGTCTGAAGAAGCGTTTGAGTCCGAAAAGTTCCGAGTTTGTTTTGTTTTTTTAATTGAGCTTTATAGCGCAATATCCACTAAATGTGCTCAAAGCACTTTATAAGGGGTCCCTGGTCAACAGCAACATTTAACATGTAGGATGGAACATAACGCCTGTTAGGCGATATTACAATATTTCGGACAAAGACAGCGCTGTTAACGGCCATGTACTCATTTTACACCTGAGTACGGTGAGAGAAAGTGAGTAAAGAGCCTTTTCCAAGGACTCAACTATGTGCCGAGTGCGAGGCTCGAACCCAGGACCTTCCAATCCGAAAGCGAGTGTCATACCACTAGACCACATTTGGGATTGTTTATTTTTGTCGAAGCTGTTATGATTCGTGTTTTGAGAATGAATTTTTACACTCCACATCTTCTATCAGTAGCAGCCTTGTGTTAATTACTCTACACTAATGTTGGGGTTTTTTTTCAGTTGGAGTCTCTACTGTTATGTTAATAACTAAATTTGTTTTGATGAGGAAGGGTCAGTAACCGAAACGCTCAGTAAGTAGTCCTTCAGAGTCATAGGCCCATAGATAGAGCCGGAGTTTATCTCGGTTTCCATAGCGTGAAACGGACGATAGCAATTGCTTGCTATCCTTTGGATAAAGTAAAAAGTACTTTCCGTCAGATCTGTCAGAAAAAAATCTAGACTGCACCCGGGATCGAAATCGGCTCCTTCGGTTGGTGAAGCGAGTGCTCTACCAATTGAACTATCGGGACCCCCGAAACGCTCAGTAACTTACTTATTTAAAAAAAAAATCCTCATAGCCGCTTGGCTTTTTATCATCGGATTCATTTGGAAATTTACTCGCCAAGTTCACTATTGTGGTACATAATGTACTTAAGGTTTGTTTGTTTGTTTTTAAGGGTTTTACGGCGCTTGCAACGCATTAAGATCATATCAGCGCCAGTAAAAAGGAAGAAAATGGGATAGTAAAAAGTTCTAGAATTACAATTAAAACCATATTTTCATACTTGGGGGCCAAAAAGACCCCAGGGTGTGTTTTTAATTCATAAAACACTCAATTTTTTGACACAGAGACCTGAAATTTGGTGACTTTTCCTAAAATGATGAGGTCCATGACCATGCCAAATTTCATGCTTGTCACGTGCATAGTTTACTCACATTGAGCATGCTCATCTCATCATTTGAGATTTTCTGATCTGGGGGCCAAATGGCCCCCATGACTTTCAAAGAGAAAAATACAGAAAGTTCGATTTTCTGATTTGGGGGTCATTTGGCCCCCATGACTTTATAGAGAAAACTGAGTGATATTTTTTTGTCAGTACTGACCCACGAGCGCTGGCACTGGCACTTGTTGGTGGTTTTCCCATGCCAGGGACGAGTATGAGACCAATGCACATTTGACCCGTGATTCCTCGAAGTCTTGGGCTAGGGACTTGAAGTTTATCTATGGTTGTCATTCGTATTATAGGGTGGGAATGGGAGGGGGGGGGGGGGTCAATCTTGTTGTTTATTCTATCCCCCTTGTTGTCCTTTTTAAGCTCTGCTCTCAACTTGTTAGTTCTCTCATGTTAAAATCCACTCGACATCTATCATCTTTTGTCATTTGTTTTTCTGGCACGAAATATTTAAAACTGATCTATGGGAACACTTTCTGTCAAGATTTTAGGATGAACTAGAACTGGAAGGAGAGGGGGAGTTGGTCCCTGTGCTAAATGAATATCCACCTATCGTGTGATAGTGATAATATGTCGTTGCAATATATATTGGTGGTGGAGGCAGTAATGAGAAGTACAGAAAGTATAGTTGCGATCGTAATAGGGCAGAGAAATGGTGACTTCACATCTTCTACTCTTCCGGTTCCAAACTCCTGGGATTTGACCAGTCCTTTGGAGGACTTATAATGAAAAGGTTACATATTGAATCATAAGGTGCATAACTTTATTAATTTCAGTTAGTAGCAGGATGTATATCGTAGGCAGATTCTTAAGATTATGGGACGTATAAGAGCGAGGAAAGAGGACCTTTGATAGACGACCAGCATTTATTTAGACTAGAAAATAAGATGCCATCAATCTGAAACCAGAAGATCAATTCCACAAGGCATCCAGTCCTTCGGAAGACTGGTTTTACACTTGCATTGAGATCGGAACCAGTTTTTTTTAACATCACACCTGTGTTTCCTCTAATGATGATGTAGTTGTGGTGATGATGAAGAGATCAAATGTTAGTGACGGGAATAGATGCTGTGCGATTGGCTAAGAAGCTCACAAGATCGCCATCCGGAAATAAAACGGACCAACACACAAAACTATGTGTAACCTTGAACGTAGACAGTGGGTAAACTTCAAGAATAATGATAGTTACTAGTTCATCTCACGTCATAGAATCTAGGATCAACCCCGGCTTATTGACCCGTATGGCTTTTAGAACTTGATTCAAGAACTGTAACTCATAACAAACAGTTTATCTCATCTTACCAATGCTTTGATTCTAATTTGTCCAGATCAAAATTCAAAATCTCTGGTCTTAGTTACAACAATCTTGTTTCCAAGACAAAGTCAATAAATTCAATCCTAACTTCAATTGCCCAAAATATAGTAAACTAAAAGCTTGTCTGTCGCTCCCATTTGTCGAAAATCTGTGGTACTGGTCAAGGATAAATGAAGACGTGTATAAACCAGGAAGTTCGAGCGATGTGTAGGTCGCCATGCTCTCCAAACTGTGCGTGATATTATTATCATTATTATGTCGTCTCCAAACCATAACAATCTATATTCGCGGAACCCAATTCATAACATTACCAAACGATTCATGTCTAAGCCGTTCTGCCCTCCAAACTATAGATAGTTCGAAGATAACGTCACTCAGGTGTTATTGTTTTTTGCCATCCGCGTTTATGAGTAATGCTCACTGAACTGTATTAACCAGACTATAAACTATAGATAGAATGCGCTTGGCCAAGGAGTTCACAACATTGCCATCCGGAAGTATAACGAACCTACACACAAACTCTGTGTTACCATGAACTTTTATAGTCTGATTAATACAGTTTAGTGAGAACAACTCACAAACGCGGATGGCAAAAACAATAACAAAGGCCTGAGTGACGTCATCTGCATACTATCTATAGATAGTTCGAAGATGACGTCACTCAGGTCTTTGTTGATGTTTTTTGCCATCCGCGTTTATGAGTACTTCTCACTAAACTGTATTAACCAGACTATAAACGTTCATGGTTACACACAGTTTTGTGTGTTGGTCCGTTATACTTCCGGATGGCAATGTTATGAGCTTCTTAGCCAAGCGCATACTATCTATACAAGATATTATCGTATCCAAACCGCAACCATCGATATTCTGGGAACTCTTTTCACAACATATGTCACCTATAACTTCCAAACGGTATTATATCTGAATTATCCAAATAGCAAAATGGATTTAACAGTAAAACGATTGGTCATTAGGTTGTGAAATTATAGATTTTGTCAGTTTAACCAATTTTAATCATTCTCTTTAATAAAACACAAAAACTCAACATAAGTTTTATAGATTTTGTGCATAAAATCGATTTTGAACATGTTCAATCAGCCCGATATGAGGAAATAAGTAACACATTTTCATGACTTTCAAACCGGATGTTTTTCTTACGCTTGAACTATTGTCATTGTGTTCCCTAACTCTTATGTATAGATTCAAAATCTTCACTCCTCACGGATTCTTTTACAGTAATTCATTCCAAATAGACGATTCTGGGAAATTGTCGAGACATGCCAATACCAGTGTTAGAATAATTTACAATAATGTCATAAAATAATAAATCTGCTCTGCTCTTTCTTGGGTCGTCACAGTTTTGATTATGAATTGGATTCCATAGCCTGATGTCACGTCGCCCAGCAACGGCGGCCATAATGGTTCTAAACAAAAAAAATCCGTACTTTTTATTCTTCATGCTGGCTAGAACTTTTCATATGTCTTGTGTAAAAGTAAAAACATGATCAGATTTATATTGTTTTTTCCTTTTTTTACTCTGGATACGCTTTTAGCTCGGAGGAGAAATATTTCATAAGGCTGTCTGCCATTGTTCCGATAGTTTAGAGCCAGTTACTCCCTGAGGACAGAAACAAGGGGCAATTCTAAGAAACTTTTCACACAAAGGGCCAGACTGGATGTGCGCAAGCATAGTTTCGGTGTTAGAGTGGTTCAAGTGTGGAACAGTCTACCAGAGAAAGTTGTCAGTGCTGATTCAATTAACACATTCAACAACAGACTGGATAGCTATTGGAAAAACCAAGAAATCTACTATGATTACAAGGCTAGCATCACATTCTGTCTTCACGGTAATCGGCAACCGGAAGAAACAAAGATGACACCTGAGTCCAGCGAAGAGGATCTTTGAGAACCTGTGCTGGAAATCATCTCTAAGTATCTCTAAGTAAGTATAAGTTACTATGCGTCATAATGAGGGAAGTGACGTTACGACTGTTGAAGCGTATTTAGAACTGAAACCAGCAATAAGCTGGCGTGGGCTGAATGAGCAAACAAAAAAAAAACAAATAAAAAAACAACGAAAAACTAAAAAACAAACAAAAAAACAAACAAAAAAACAAAAACAAAAAACAAAAACAAAACCAAAAAACCAAACGAATACATAAATACAATGGACAACATAAAATAATAATAATCTTATGGCGGCATTAAACAACGAGAGTCAATCCGTTGCCCCACGCGTTAAACTTAAATCAAATTTGTCTAAGTGTTACTAACAGTCATGGGATAAGCTGGCTTGGGGTTTTTAATATAATTTTATTACTAATGAAATAATCCAGTAGTGACCAATAAGTTCGAAAAGGTCTTTGTCAGCCCTTACGAACAGGCCTTGAATTCGTCAGTACTGATCAATGCCGATGGCACTTCTTATTTAGTACTGACCAACAGGCGCTGGTACTTATTGGTCAGTACTGACCAATAGCCCTAGCCTAGAGAAAAATACTAAAGATTTCAACAGAGGAAGCTCTTTCTTTCATTTCATTTCACAATTTTCAATAATAATAATAATAATAATAATAATAATAATAATAATAATAATAATAATAATAATAATAATAATAATAATAATAATAATAATAATAATAAAAAAAAAAAATAATAATAATAATAATAATAATAATAATAATAATAATAATAATAATAATAACAATGATAATAATAATAATAATAATAATAATAATAATAATAATAATAATAATAATAATAATAATAATAATAATGATAATGATAATAATAATAATAATAATAATAATAATAATAATAATAATAATATAATAATAATAATAATAATAATAATAATAATAATAATGATAATAATAATAGTTTTTATTAGGTCCAATGCAGTATAATTTAGACCACACAACGGATGGCTGATTTTAAAAAAACAAACATACAAACTATTTAGTTAGCAAATTCATTACAATATGACTGAGACATAATGTAGACATTCGAAATATTAATTTAGTTCACCTAGAGATTGAAAAACAGTACGAGAAAATAAATCACTTTTCATATAAGAAGTTACAAACAAATATGTGGGAAGGATTTATATATGACTAATGATGCTTGTTTGTACTGCTGTTGACATGCCTTTCAATCTTGTATGTAAATATCATGCATTGTTATCTTATTATGGTCATCTTCTATATGTATGGATGTATGTATGTAAATTTTAAAATTTAAGTATGGATTTTCCAAAGTCGAACATAGTTTTAAACTGCTATTTGTTTACAGCCATATTGGAAACTTTATTCACTGTGCTATATTTTACAACTTTTAACAACTACCGTGTACATCGATCTATTTATAATACTAATTTTGTGAACAGACTCAGAGGGGGTAGACGAAAACAACGCCCTATAACCACCGTCATTGGTCATCGGCCAACCCCACGCCCCTACGACCTCGATCCTCGCTTCAATTTATCAACACTCGTCCCCCATCCAATCTAATCACTTCAATGAGTAATCCTCACCGTTCCTTGTCAAATGTCAACACTGTCCGTGACAGTCAGTATGAAATTAACGACCACCATGACAACAACTCGCAGCAACAGCACCGTCTTGAGCAACAACAACAACAACAACAACAACAACAACAACAACAACAACCTGCACGTAGTGATCATACCAGTTTAAAAATTGGATTACTAAATGTTAGATCGTGTCGTAATAAAACTCAAGACATAATCGACATTATTGAAGATCATAAAATTAATATTTTTGTCATCTTGGAAACATGGCTTAATCATTCATATGATGATCCAATTATGAAAGCAATTACACCCGAAGGCTTTTGTATTAAATCATTTCCACGCATTGGGAGGAAAGGAGGTGGTATTGCAATTATTTACAACTTGTCACTCTTTGACAAGATATCATTTCACCATGATAATTTTAGAAGTTTTGAATACGCTGGATTTGCCATTCATGAAAATAATTTTAAAAAGTCGTTTCACTGTGTCTACCGCCCACCACCAAGCCAACAAAACAAAATATCAACAATTGATTTTTTATCTGAGTTCGGAGAATTTATGTCTATGCAATCCATTAACAAAAAGCATAATATTTTTATGGGTGATTTTAACATTGATTATTTCGGAAACAAAAATGAATCGAAAGTATTTCGGGAGATTATTGACACAAACAACTATATTCAACTTGTAAGCGGTCCTACAAACAACCATGGCCACACAATAGATCATGTCATTACAGACATTGAACATTCTCTCTCTTCACCTGTCTCAAATATTGATAAATTAATCTCTGACCATCATTTAATTGTGTTTTGCGTTTTATTTCCAATGAAGCACGAAGTAAAAAAGATGATAACATCTCGTAATTTGAAGAATATAAACATGAACATTTTTAAACAAGACCTTGACCATAACGTTAAAAATAAACATGATGCGAATGGTCTCCACGAGTCAATTGTTGGTACGGTGGACAAGCATGCTCCCTTAACAACTAGAGCAGTAAAAGTGAGACGTCAAGCACCCTGGTATAATACCGAAATAAAATTGAATGGATTAGCCAGGAGGAGGGCAGAAAGAAAATGGCTCAAGTCCAGGATGCTGTCGATAAGAAGCGATACATCGCGGCTAGAAATGATGCAAAAGCCGTCAATTTCAGGGCCAAAAAGAAATTCTATGAAGAAAGCCTCAAAAACGTGGGACGTTCGAGACAATTCTTTGCCTTGACCAAGGAACTGCTGGGACAACAGACGCAACCAGCTCTCCCATCTTTAATCGATCGTGCATATCTACCAACTCGCTTTGGTCAATATTTTAAAGAAAAAACGGATACCATCAGGAAGGAACTCTCGTCTGAATCGATCCCTACAACATTTGACAAGTTTCATGGTGATTCGTTAACACATTTTTCAAAGATTACTGAAGCTGACTTACGTGATTGCATTATGTCGTCTCCAACTAAAAGTTGTGATTTAGACCCCTTAAATACTGCCATTAAAAAAAAAATGCATAGATGTAATTTTAACACCATTTACATGTATTGTTAATAATTCGTTGCAGTCAGGTGCTGTACCAGACATTTACAAAGTTGCTCATGTCAAACCCCTTTTGAAAAAACCTGATCTCGATAAAGAGAACTTAAAAAACTATCGCCCTGTCTCTAATCTTCCTTTTCTCTCTAAGATCTTAGAAAAGCTTGTTTTGAAACAATTACTGTCTCATCTTAAAAATAATTGTCTTGAAGAAAAATTTCAGTCTGCTTATAGGCAACATCATTCGACGGAAACCGCACTTGTTAGGGTTGTTAATGATCTCCTCTCTGTTATAGACAATGGTTCATGTTCTTTGCTGAATTTGCTTGACCTATCGTCTGCTTTTGATACTATTGATCACAATCTTCTTCTCAAACGTCTTGAAATTACTTATGGCGTGTCTGGTGCAGCGCTTGGTTGGTTTAGGTCATATTTGTTTAATCGTAAACAGATTATTACGGTGGATGAATATAGATCGGAGGAAATCTTTCTTGATTGTGGGGTTCCCCAGGGTTCAGTACTTGGACCCGTTCTTTTTGTTTTGTACGTTGGCCCTCTGTCTAAAATCATCAGAAGTTTTGGTCTGTCTTACCATCAATACGCTGATGATACGCAATTGTACTGCGTTTCCAATATGAGAAATTTACAAGAAGTATCAGCCAATAGTAAAAATTGTATCCAAAGTGTTAAGAAATGGATGAATGAGAACAGACTGAAACTGAATGATGATAAGACGGAGATGCTGTATGTGGGGAACAGGAAGTGGAAAAGTGAAACAGATTTGAAGTTGGGGGATGCCTCTATTCAAATTGTTGACAAAGTGAAAAACCTTGGCACATTCTTAGACTCTGGACTGTCGATGGAGCATCAGGTTAATAATTTGGTTAGATCTCTCTTTTTCCAACTAAAAAAGATTGCTTCCATTAGACGGTTCATATCTGAGGATGTGACCAAGCACCTGGTTGTGTCCCTCGTACTATCGAAATTGGATTATTGTAATGCTCTGTTGTTTGGCGTTTCGCAATACAATCTGAAACGTCTTCAGATTGTCCAAAACAGCGCTGCCAGACTAGTATTTATGAAGCGTAGGTGCGACTCTGCCGGACCTCTACTTCATGACCTGCATTGGCTGCCTGTTGAGAAAAGAATTAAATTCAAAGCTTGTGTTTTAGTGTATCGTTGTCTTGAAGGTACTGCCCCTTCCTACCTTTCAGAACTAATTGAAAGATATTCAAAACCCCGCCCCTTACGTTCGGCCAGTGATTCCACAAAACTAGTTGTCCCTCGAATTCGGAAAAATGCTGGAATGAGATCCTTTTCTCATTTCGGACCCTCTATTTGGAACGCCTTACCGCAGAGCATTCGTGAAAAAGAATCTTTGTCTATTTTTAAACGTTCGCTTAAAACATATTTGTTTCGATTTTAGTAGATGGTATGAGAAGCAAGATAGGTTTGGTTTGTGTTGTGTGTTGTGTTGTGTGTGTATGTGTGTGTGTGTGTGTGTGTGTGTGCTTGTGTGTGTGAATGAGTATGTTTCAGCCAAAGTAATTTGTAATTTAAGCGCTTAGAGTCTGGTGTCTCGGAGTTATAGCGCTATATAAGTTTTCAGCATTATTATTATTATTATTATGTGTGTGTGTGTGTGTGTGTGTGTGTGTGTGTGTTTTGCATGTCAAGGTTAAAGGTATATATTTGTACATCACACATACATGAGTGCAATTAAGTTGTTATACTATCTTTACCGCGTGTATCATTATTGTAATCTTTCAATCAATTAATATTAAGGGCATTCAAGGGATTTTATCCTATTTTGCCCTATACCAATATATAGGTTGTGTTAAGATAGGGTACACACAATAAGAAAAGATAAGCAAGACACGAAAGTAAGGCAAGTATTGGAAGAAACATTAAATTGAATATTATCTGGTTCATATATCCATTATTGTTTCATAATTTCATATTTGGCGATTCATTCTAGCTAGTACTACAATCATAACATTAATGATACCATCAATTCATTTTTATTACATAGGATAAGCATAAGAATCACCTTCATTCGTAACATTTCTAATGAAAAAAAAGTAAAGAATTGATACTTAATTGGATGTTTATTGAATAGAGTTGATGAAAAAGTAGGTAACTGAAACTGACGCCCATCATATTGGACAGCAAACAGGAAACAAAATTGCCTAAGTCAATTATTGTAGATGCCAACTACCAGTAAGTTGTGGATCATAATATTGACACGATTATGTCACTAAATAAATAGACGTAATGATGTAAAATCAAAAACAACAAAATGATTTAACCCCATACATTTAATGAGAAAATAATATTTTAACTGAATTTTCCATAGTAAAATCATGGGGGTCAAATGGCCCCCCAAATAAGAAAATAGGACTTTCTAGTATTTTTCTCTTTGCAAGTCATGGGGGCCAAATGGACCCCAAATCAGGAAATAGGACTTTCTATTTTAGTATGAAAATAGGGTTAAAGCACCCAAGAAAAGGTAAGACAAAGGGGAATTGGTTCAAATAGGGAACAGATGTACAGATGTAGATTCCAAGAGCACACCGTCAAAGTACTTAGTCTGAGATCACCTGCCTAAAAGTCTCATCCAGACACAAGCACAGGTCCCAACTAAGAGGAATACACTCAAATGTTTACAAATAATATAATATAATATGTAAACGAAACGTAATACAATGCATAACAGAGAGATTATTTACAAGGAAAAAAATATCATCTCCCAAAACTATAACTATACATTCGACTGTTTCCCTCCAAGCCAAGGACTCCGGCCAGGGTCAGGACAAAACTAAGTAATCTTTCACCAAGACAACGACAGGAAACGGGTATGGGGAGACAGAAGACACAGCATGTACCTCCCTGCCCACTATGGGAGGTCAGGATCCCCACCCAGTACTTAAGGTTAAAATTAAAATGAAAACAATACCCCTCCCACCGCAAAAAGACAACCCCCCCCCCCCCCCCCAAAAAAAAAAAAAATAAAAAAAAACAAAAAAATAAAAAAAAAAAAAAAAACAAAAAAAAAAAAAAAAAACTGTTCTCTTCGCAAAAGAAACAAGTACGTGTAGTTATTTTAAAGGGCGTTGGAAAGTATATTAAAATCCTTTAACTTTAAAGGAGTGCCAAGGCACACTCGGGTGCCAATAATTTGCCAATGTGTACAAGTAATCCTGTTTACACCCTCATTGCTTCATGCATGAATGGATGAATGAAACTTTTATGGGCGTGGTTACTTTATGACATAATACAAATACAAGTGTGTGTCGTCGAACACTCGGTTCCTAAATTAAACATTCGTTAAAAAAAATCAGCTCCTGACATCATCACACCAGGAGAAGTAATTACTTATTATATTATGTAGTCTATTTCTTTTGAAAATGAAGCTCTATCGGCAAGAGAAATGCTTGTTTGTAAAGAAAATCAACTTGCCTGTGTCGCAAGCGCAAATATTTTATTCTCTATTGTCTTCTGGCACTTTTCTATTCACTTCATGTCTTGTTGTTACCAACATAGGTGCCTGCTCCACTCACTTTTCTGAATTGGAAATTCACCCCATACACCGGAGCATACTCGATGTCTCAATCGTTTCTATGTTATATGTTTGTGTTGAGAATGTTGGCTATTAAGCTTAACTGCTGGTCAAAATTATTCGCGATGGTGGTGTACGAATGAATCGGTGGTCTCAAGAAGTGGGTGAGAGAGGGATCTGGTAATGACTTTGAGTTTGAAGCGAATATTTTGTGTTCGTGGATAGCTCACACGGTAGAGCCACGCTCTCACCTGCCAGGCGGAGTTGTCGTACCAATAAGGTCGCAGGTTCAAACCCCACCACCGCCGCGAACAAATTTTTATTCTCTATTGTCTTCTGGCACTTTTCTATTCACTTCATATCTTGTTGTTACCAACATAAGTGCCTGCTCCACTCACTTTTCTGAATTAAAAATTCACCCCATACACCGGAGCATACTCGATGTCTCAATCGTTTCTATGTTATATGTTTGTGTTGAGAATGTTGGCTATTAAGCTTAACTGCTGGTCAAAATTATTCGCGATGGTGGTGTACGAATGAATCGGTGGTCTCAAGAAGTGGGTGAGAGAGGGATCTAGTAATGACTTTGAGTTTGAAACGAATATTTTGTGTTCGTGGATAGCTCACACGGTAGAGCCACGCTCTCACCTGCCAGGCGGAGTTGTCGTACCAATAAGGTCGCAGGTTCAAACCCCACCACCGCCGCGAATAAATTTTTAAAAAATTTTTAAAAAATTTTTATTCTCTATTGTCTTCTGGCACTTTTCTATTCACTTCATATCTTGTTGCTAAATATTTTATCTACTACGTCAGCGATCGGTAGGATACCTCCTGATTATTCTAAAATTAGATACAAAGTAGTTTCTAGACACCAGCCAATGGAAAGGCTGAAAATATAAATATTCTCCAATCAAAAGCAACATTGTAGCAGGTGGCGCTCATGTCAGGTCAAAAATGTTTTGTTGTAGACCAACTTGATGCTTCCGGATTAATTGGTGGTTTGCCGAATTTCCTGATCTTCTTTCGTCGATCACTTAACAGGTAAATATAGTTATCAGTTATTGAATCCTCGTGTTTTTTTTTTTTTTACTCATTGCATCTTTAACTGGATGCACATATACAGAGATTGCTCATTTCTATATAGTATAGACGTATAGACCAAGGGTAGTTTGGATCAATGGAATCGAGAACGCTAAGAAGATGCAGCGAATCGTATTATTATTGAACAGTAGGACAACCAGTGGTGATAACGAGTTAGGCACCTCACAGCCAGTAGCCCAACACCTTAGCCTTACGAGTAATTAGACAGGCAAAAGACAAAAGTAAAAGGTGTGGTGACGTTTTCATTTCTGGTTGGAAGCAATACTGTTTCATTTCTTTACACCCTTTGTAACTTTGTTTTGCACCTCAGAAGAAACTGGATAGGAGGAGGATAGTGAGATAGTGATTGACAGCAGTGAGTGAGAGTGTGAGCAAATGAAATGTGTGCAATGAAAATATCTGTTGAAAATGAAAAAAAATATGTCCCAACAGTCAGTAAGGTCATATAATATAATGTGATGTGTGTTACCAAGATGAGCTTGGAGTGGAGGCTTGACATTCCATAAAATCGATAGAATCAATATGAAAAATAATCAATAAATGATGTCGGATGTCGGCACCGATATTAATTTCTTTGCATTGACACTTTAAATTTAGAGAGCCTACAAATACAAAGGTATTATTTATCTAGACGTCTAGCATTTGTATTGGAAAATTATGATGGTAAGAGATTTATTATTATTATTATTATTATTATTATTATTATTATTATTATTATTATTATTATTATTATTATTATTATTATTATTATTGTTGCTGTTGTTGTTGTTGTTGTTGTTGTTGTTATTATTATTATCTACTCATTTTTTAAACTCTCGGGTCTTAGACTTTGTATTATTCCCTAGTTCTAGAGTTGATAGATAGATGTAGTTATAGTTATAGACCTTGTATTGTATATATAGATGTAGTTATAGTTATAGACCTTGTATTGTATTTTGTACCTTTAGAAACGGCTTCATAAGCTTTTAGAAAGTTAAAAATTTTGAGAAAACGAGTGGGAGATGCCTGGCCATTGAAAAGTCCACAACGATTTTTAAAGTGAGTTGTCCTTTACAGTACAGCCATGTTGTTGTTTCCTTTTTACCACTTATATATTATTCTTTTCCTTATCCTTATTCTTATAGTGTACATTTTGAATTTGTAACGTTGGCAACGAACCGCTTTTTCCAATTAAAAAAAAACAACAACAGTTAACTAGAACTGCCATATCCCAACCTCTTGCCCCCAAACAACTTAAAATTATCTTTTTGGCAGGGAACAATAAATGATTGGAGCAACAGCTCTAAAGAAGTTTCATCCTCAATTACTTTCTATTCTTTCATAAAGCCTGTCATTTACTTCAAGTTCTAAGTAGTTCACAATTTTATGAGAGGTTTTTTATTTTATTTAATTTTTTAAAAATTCAAAGCAGGCACATTTTATTGCAGTCTTCAAGAGTGAAGATTGACATTAAAGGGAAGAAGAAAAAGAAAAAAAATTGATAAATCCTGTTTGTGGTCTGCTCTTTTCTTTTTATGGCAACCGCTCCATAGAAATAGGGGCAGCCTTGCTCAGTAGTATGATCTTTGCTTGGACCCAAAAGGTACAGAGTTCAACCACTTATTGCGATGTGAAGCCTTGAGCAAATCATCTTGCCCTAGCTCACTTTGTGGTGCTGCATTGCAGCTGATGCCTTGGTTTAATCTCCAGTATTCCCTCAGAAGACAATTTTCCCTTTGGGGATGAATAAAGACAATTTGAAAAAGTGAGTGGGGGCATATCTTATTTACACCCATTTTTATTGATACAGGATACAGGGGAATATATTATAAAATATGGCTCGATTGTCAGGCCATTGATTCCCTAAATTAGGGACACTGGGTGGGGTTCCTGACCTCCCATAGTGGAGTGGGCAGGGAGGTACATTACATACTGTGTCTTCTATCCCCCTATATCTGTTTTCCAATTGCTTTTTTTCTTTGACTTGGAATGAGATTATTTGGTTTTGTCCTGGCCGTGGTTGGATACCCTAGCTGGGAGGGAAACAGTCAAATGTATAGTTATTGTTTTGGGAGATAATATAAATCTACCTTTGAAAGTGACCAATTTACCCTCCAGCAAAATTGGATAACGTTTTTAAGTCCTTATACTCGGCGATTTTTTTTTTAGCCATTTTACATTTTTGACATAGTTTTATTGAATTTGATTAGGCTTATTTTGCTCAGCAGATGGAACCAAAATTTGTAGTTTTACGAATTTTTTGTAGAAGAAGGCAGTTCTTCACACGAAATACTAAGTGTTGTAACAAAATGTAATAAATCAGAGGATGTTTTGAATAACAATACAGCTACTACTACTACTATAGACATATATGTCGACATGATAGGTTGTTCCAATCATTGAGGCCACTCATGAAATCACTTGATTGGAACATCTCTTAATTGGAAAGATTTCTGCGTTATGCAAATAGTTTGCACTGTTCCTTTATTTAGTGCTCTTCCTAGGTTTTGCTCATTGCGCTTAACACTTCAACTTTGATTTTTAAAGTGGACCTTATTAAACCACTTTTTTATATGATACAGTACATGCAGCCTGTTAGGCACGCCTTCTGTACAAGCAATCAGACATTACCAATATCTGTCACTGTCAATGCCCAAAGCCACTTAAGTTGAGTAGGTCAGTAAATGGTTTTAATCACTGAGTTCAATTCAATGCTACTTGGCTTTGTTACTAGACGAAACAAAGTACTGGCCTGACATTCTCTGAATAGCAGTTTCTTATAAAATGTAAAACTCAGGTCTGAATATGCTTGTGCAAATGGTTAACCAGTTAAGATATTAACCAACTAGGATGATTTTATTTTGACTTGTTTATGATTTTTTATCTATCCAATATATATATATATATATATATATATATATATATATAATATATATATATATATATATATATATATATATATATATATAAAACATTTCAAGTATAATTATGATCAACTTCTACAATATTGTTTCAAGCGTTAGCTCTCATATACATCCATACATACATACATATATCCTCGAGCCAGATGGCCAGTGGAGCTTAAATTTATCTTGATTTAATTAGTTTAAATGGCCTGGATCAGAACTAATCTACACAGCTATCCACTAGTCAGTGTTATTGTTAGATGGACAGAAGAGGGATGGGGATGGGGGTATGGAAACCTCCCATTTCATCCAAGACTGACATTGGTCCTTTTGCTTGTAGGACAAGTGCTCTACTACTTTACTACTGAGCTTTTGGGATGCATTTATTAGATATATTTTGATAAAAGTTTATAATCCTATCTCCATAGTTTTTTTATTAACCCTCTCCTTACCAACAATAGGAAAATCATCACATTCGTTACGATACAACCAACATTTGTCTTATTCAAATTGCTCTTGTAAAATTTAAATACAATGAACAGTGTGTTATAGAGCATGTCTTGCTAAAGACATTTATCACAAGATATTTTTTGCTATTGTGTTTGAGTGATAAAAAATCTATTTTTGTGTTAGTTGGGTGTGGTGTGAAGTTTTGGGGAAAATCCTGAAAATGGCTGGTAAGGAGAGAGTTAAAACAAGCAATCTTTTGGTGTATCACGAAAACAAACTTCCAGGTAAACCCCCCCCCCCCCCCCCTTTCAAAAACCAAAAAACCATAGCTTGAAATAATTTTAATCTCTTATTTTTTCATTTTAAACATTTTTATTGTAACTGTGTTTCATGACCAACTTTGCGTGAAGCAACAGCCTGTGATTTTATCTTTATTAATCTGGTCAGGTTTTTTTCCTCATAATCAATATTGTGACAGATGTTCTTTGTGAACGCTGTCATCACCAGGTAAAATGTATCTCTACAATTACAAACAGTTATCAGGATATTGACTAGGGATGGTCACAAACAGTACGTCATGGAGTGAATATTGGAAAAGCCAATTTCAAAAATTAATAGCGATCAAAATAGATCTTAATATAGAAATGAAGAAGACAAACAAACCCCACCTTGGCTTGTTGCCAGACTTGAAACATAACTACTTTATTTACAAACAGATTATGTACTAGATCGCACAATGTTAAATAGATGAAATACGTCATAGCTTCTTCTCCTTTACCCTGATGTCATGCAGATACCAATACGTCTTTCTTTTTCTTTTTTCTTTGGTTTGATTTTTTTTCGCGTGCTCTTTGACATGTGTGCTAAAGATTTAACTGCTAATGTGTGGATGTGCCTGGGTCTGTGTGAAAGATCTTGAATAAAATGATGACGGTCCTAATTTGGATTGAGTTGTGTAAATAATAATATTGGAACAATAAAGGTTTATAATAGTATTCAAATTCGTTTATCTCTTTGATACTTATTTGCTCAAAGTTATTATGTAAATAGTCAAAAGTAACAGTGGTGCTTACACTGCATTATACTGACAAATCGGTTTGTCTTTGTTATTAATTACAATATAAGGGAGTGTAGGGGGAGGGGAACGAATACAAAATTAACAATTTTTTCAGCTTACAGCTATATTTGTCCGACTAAGCTTGGGGGAGTGTCTCTAATCCTGTATTTTGATTGGTCAAATATCTACTGGATAGCATTCTATAGTTTTTCCCCATCTCCCTCCCATCTCTCTTGTGTTTTTTGTTTTGTTTTGTTGTTATTTTTACAATACTAATGATAAAAACAGACAAAAATCGTTTCTATTTTACTGTTACCTGTCACTTTCTCGCATTAATTTAGTTTGGCCTATTAAATAGGAAATTAAGATTGTTGGATTGATTACGATAAGGGGAGTGGTTGCTTGTGTATAAAAACTAAATAAAACTTGTATTGATCCTATCATGTGTATGTAACTGGAAGCGGATGTGAATGATATGCCATGTCAATGTCTCTCTATCCAATGTGTGTCAAATCTAACCGTCAATCAACACCCGGATGAAATCTGATTCCTGTGTCATAATACTCTGTATTGCACGAATTGCCAACCCTGTATGAATAAGCTTTTCAACATTAGAATTCGAGGATATGATGCCGGTTTGAAGCGATGGGTAACATTTAGGCAAGGGTAGCTGAACTTGTTTTTATATGCTCCAGTAAGACAGCAGAAGGGATAAAAGATTTATTTAAATGTAAATTTAGTAAATTACAGTTCCATTGATTTCACAAGTTAACTTTAACCCTAAACGCCTTCTAAGCCATAGCGTTATATCATGCCTTGAGACTGGGCGTTAACACATTTCTTTTTTTCTAAAGATGACAGCTGAATAATGCTTTCTTTCAGGTAATTTTTTTTTGGTCTCTAGTACAATAGGTACATGAGTTCATGGTTGGCTTGTGTTGTGTGTGTAACATTGAAAAATAAAAAGCCAACAAAATCTTTGCTTTCCACAATCAGTACTCAGGTGTGTAAGAGATCCTTGATTAGTACCATAAGAATAAAGGGGAGAAGAGAGAGAGAGAGAGAGAGAGAGAGAGAGAGAGAGAGAGAGAGAGAGAGAGAGAGAGAGAGAGAGAGAGAGAGAGAGAGAGAGAGAGAGAGAGAGAGTGTGTGTGTGTGTGTCTGAGTGGATGGGTGGGTTGGTGGGTTGGTGGGTTGGTTGTATGTTTGTGTGGGTATGTGTGTGTGTGTGCTGTGGACCGTTGCCATATGCATCAGTGGATGCTGTCTCCATTCTTTTCTTTTCTTTTCTTTTTTTTTCTGTGTGTGTGTGTGTTGGGGGACGGGTTGACGTGGATGGTAAGTTGTTTCTTTGCGAGATGTTTTTTGACTGTAGAAGAAGGTTCAAAATTAACATTTATCTATGTATGTCAAATTATTCGTGTCAAGCTTAACAATAGGAGGATGGATGAATAATATTTGATATTTAGGTAGCTAAACAGTATAGGGTTGTAAATGGGTAGGCGTGCTGTCTATATGTCAGTATATGGGTATATTGTGTGTGTGTGTCAGAGAGAGAGAGAGAGAGGGGGGGGGGGGGGGGCTTTGTTTAATTTAATAACTACCATCATCAAAATTAGTATCATTCATCATATATTATGCTATATTCATCATCTGTTTGCATTGTATTGCAAGGATAAGTCCCCCCCCCCCCCCCCCCCCAAAAAAAAAAAAAACCTTTTTGCACCTTGTCCTCTTAAAACGAACTGGAGTTAAATATTCAACTCATTTTTTTTCCTGCTTCAACTTCAAGTCTTTTTCTATCAATATTACACACACACACACACAAACCCCTCAATCCACCCCAGCCCCCCCCCCCCCCTCCCCCTGAACAAAACAAACAACACACATTGAAAGTGTGTAATTATTACTGTCAGTATAAAAAAAACCCCAACCTAGCTTTTTAACAGGCTTGGCACATGTTTTCTATTTCAATATT
Source organism: Berghia stephanieae (assembly GCF_034508935.2). Taxonomy (NCBI): domain Eukaryota; kingdom Metazoa; phylum Mollusca; class Gastropoda; order Nudibranchia; family Aeolidiidae; genus Berghia; species Berghia stephanieae. Next base: position 13,078,575 of record NC_088367.1, on the reverse strand, counting down.
TTCTTAGACAGATCTTCAGTAATCCAGCTACAATTCATTGAGAAACGTTCAGAGTGTGGTGTTTTTTAGTTGTCAGAATACCCTAAGGATATTGGCTGTATCAGTTAATTTTATCACCAGTAAGCGAGAAGGGCTGAGCAGGTCTGTCTCCAACTCAGAAAATATCATAAAAATTGACCTTTTTTTTTTGTGTGGTCGAAATTTGCCAAATTCAGATTTTCCGAACCAGAATTGTAGAAAATAGAAATAATTAAATTAATTTACATCCACGAGTGCTTGATTTTTATTTGAAAAGGCTCTTTATGCTCTCTTGCCAAAATGTACTGGAGGGACAAAACAAATTGTTTTTTTTTTTTTTTTTTGCGACTATGTGGTCTTGTGGTATGACGCTCACTTTCGAATGGATCGGAAGGCCCTTGGTTTGAGCCTCGCTCAGCGCATAGTTGAGCCCGTGGAAAAGGCTCTTTACTCACATTCTCTCACCATACTTGGGTGTAAAATGAGCACCTGGCCATTGACAACGTTGACTCTGTCGGAAAAAAAATTGTATTATCGCCTAACAGCGGCGTGTCTCGTTCTTTATGTTACCTGTCGCTGTTGGTCAGGGACCCTTTGTAAAATGCTTTGAGCATGTTTGTGGATATTGCGCTATATAAAAGCTCAATTTTTTTTTTTCTTATGGAAGGCCCAATTGGATCATTTACTAAATCAGAAACGAGTCTTGTGTTGAGTGTACAAAAATAAAAAGTGTAAAGACTTAGAGCACAACTTTTACTGTTTATTATTATTATTATTAATAACAAGAAATGAAGTGAGTAGGAGAGTGCCAGAAGACAACAGAGAATAAAAACTTTGGTCGTGGATAGCTCATACGGTAGAGTCAGGCGGAGTTGTCATACCAGTAAGGTCGCGGGTTCGAGCCCCCATCGCCGATGCGAAGTTTTTATTCTCTGTTGTCTTCTGGCACTTTCCTACTCACCTCATTTCTTGTTATTATCAACATAAATGCTTGCTCCAATCACTTTTCTGACTTATTATTATTGATCAGTGCTTATGATAAAAGAGATGGCTGGTTTGATAACTTGAAAGTAGATTTTATTCCAAGAACGTGTGCAATACCACTTTTATTTATATTATGTTTATGAATGTATCATCGCGGGCATTTTATACGTCTGTAAAAAAAAATATCCTTTTTGGATGAATAAAGTGCGTTATTATTATTATTATTATTATTATTATTATTATTATTATTATTATTATTATTATTATTATTATTATTATTATTATTATTATTATTATTATTATTATTATTATTTAATATAGACTTTTGTTTAAAGTTTTCTTCAATATTCTTCTGTATTTTCAGATAGTTTTGCTTTAAGATAATCTCAGACAACAGTCACAATGGGTTGCTGTACAGGGTTTGCTAGGCTTTTGCTCATCATTTTCAACTTCGTCTTTTGGGTAAGTCTTATTTTAAAAGACTATTCTAATTGATGTTATCATCATCTTCATCATTGTCATTGCCATTATTATCATCATCATCCCTCATCGTCGTCACCATTGCTTGCTGTTTGGAAGGCAACACTTTCAATCCTTTATCAAAGAGAATAAATGACATAATAACGGGGTTCCCTGTTGTTTCAGCAATGATCTTTGTTACTATTTTAATACGTAGGTGATACTAATCTGCTAGAAACTGTGGACTTAAAAACAAAAATGAATATAACAGCATCAAAAAATAACAAAATACCAAACACAGAACATTTCAGGCTCAAAACCTTTCTTCAGCAAAAAAAAAAAAAAAAATAATCAATGACAGCAAATATATTACTAAAAAACCTGGATTCTACTTGTTTTCATTGGTTTCTGTTGTTATGTTATATTATCATCAGCTACATTATCCCTCGTTTTTTCCCCCCAGCTTTCAGGAGCTGCCCTTCTTGGAATCGGCATTTGGATATTGGTAGACCCCGAAATCGAAGATTACCAGAAAGTTCTTGAGGATGCTTCTGCTGATGGCGACTTCCTCAAAACGGCTGCCTACATTCTCATTGGATTCGGCGTTCTCGTTCTCCTCGTCGGTTTCAGCGGCTGCTGTGGTGCCATCAGGAAGTCCAAATGCCTGCTGGGATTCTACATTTTCTTCCTGGTCATCGTCTTTGCTGGAGAGCTCGCTGCTGTGATTTATGTGGCTATCAACAAATCGGAGGTTGAGGATGATCTGACCAAAGGTTTGAAGGAGTCCATTGAGAAGCATTACAATGAAGGTCTTGGAGCCGCTTGGGATAAAGTCCAAGAAGGGGTCAGTCTATTTTTTGTTTTTGATTTTGAAAACAGATTTATATATATAATGGGTGTGTTTGTGTGTCAGTGGATGACATAATCAGTCGGGAAGTGAACAGTTTGGATATTTTAATCTGTAGTTGAAGTAAATCGGGTGATTTTTCATGAAATTATGGTCAGATGTATGGGAAAGGTATCCAGCAACTTTTCTTAAATTTCATACTTTTTCAATTTGACTATCTGTAAAATAATATTTAGAAGTGAAATTGAGCTTTGATATTTCCCAAAGATGTACAAATAGGGTTGATTTAATTATATATGACAAGAACTCAGTTTTGAAAAAAAATTGACCTTCTAACTAAAAATGGTAATATCTCAGTTCAAACCTTTTCTCCATCTGACTGATTATGTCATTCACTGTAACATATACACATATATTATGAATATGTGTATTTCCTTTATAACTATAGGGGGTCCCGATCGCTCAATTGGTAGAGCACTCACTTCACACCTAAAAAAGGGACCAAGTAATAACTTAGAGTTGCCCAAATGAGTCAATAAAATGGAGATAAAGGGAGTAAACTGGATTCATGAATGAACAACACAAAACAAGCGACGTTTCGGCCTTTGGCCTTTTTCAAGTAAACACAAAAAATACATATATATTTATAAATAATTATAAATATATATATGTATTTTGTGTTTACTTGAAAAAGGCCAGAGGCTGCTGAAACGTCGCATGTTTTGTGTTGTTCATTCATGAGTCAGATTAACTCCCTTTATATTTATCTCCATCTCCACAGAGGGACCAAGGTCTATCTCGGGTGCAATCGAGATTTTTCTGACACCCCCCCCCCCCCCCCCCCCCCCCCGCTGGCCACTCAACAGTGAATGGGTAGCTGAGTCTGTTAGATTTGGCAGAGAGACCAGGGTCCTATCCAAAGGATAGCAAGCAATTGCTGTTGTCTATAATTTCACGCTATGGAAATCAGTATAAATTCCAGTTCCATGGGCTCAATGGCTCTGAAGAACTACTTTTTTTAATTCTTTTTTTTTTTTTTTGTAATACTATAACGACCATGGAGCCAGAGTTTAAAATTAACTCTTTATCAACTCTCTCTCATATTCATATGAATGGGCTATTTAAGAAATTTGTTAAATTTTCATTTAAGTTGAACAAGAGAGAGTTTGGGGGGCAGCGTGGTTCAGCAGTCCAGTCTTTGCTTCGTACCCAAAGGTACCGAGGTCGATTACCCTCTACGCTGTGCGGCCTTGCAAGTCACCTTGCCCTAGCTCAATTTGCAGCGCTGTACTGCGGCTGACACCAGTCTTCACCTTGGAAAAGACCAGAGAGACAAATTTCCCCTAAGGGATGAAGAAAGGGAATTTTATTTTATTTATTTTTTAAATTATTGCGTATTGTAAGTCATGTGGTTTCAGGAATTGGTCTTATTTTATTTTCTCATTTTTGTCAATGTCTATAAAGTTGGCATCCCACTGTATCCTCTATCACTACATCTCAAAAGGTGCTCATTCATACATTGTAAACGCTCTGATAACAATATGCAATATTTTGCACAGAGATATATGCTAATTGTTGGGTCCCAATAGCTCAGTTGGTAGAGCACTCGCTTCACAATAAAGGGACTGAGATCAATCCCGGGTGCAGTCGAGATTTTTTTCTGACCCCCCTGTCCACCCAAGTGATTGGGTAGCTGGGTCGGTTAGATTTGGCAGAAAGTACTTTGTTATTGACTAGGGTTCTATCTGAAGGGTAGGAAGCAATTGCTATTGTCCGTTTCACTCTACAGAAACCGGGATAAATCCGAATGGCTCTGAAGGACTTTATTATTTTTTTTTTAATATGCTAATTAGATTTGGAAAATGTCTTCAATTTTACAGTAATATCTGCCAATGTAACTAATCATTAATTCCTTTTATTTCCATAGTTGGACTGTTGTGGTGGAACTGGTCCCAGTGACTATGACGGGAGCACTTGGGCCACTGCCAACCCAGTGAGTATTTCATTGTGATTGTGTCTGTTGTCCTCATTTGATTGTTATCCAACTTTTTTGCATATAAAAAAAAATCCCCAAAAAGCAAATCTTAATCCCATTATCATAAGATCATCTTTATTTATATTTATCATTATTGTCATCGTAATTTTATTTTTATTAATATTTATAATTATTTGTGCGGCTATGTGGTCTAGTGGTATGACACTCACTTTCGGATCGGGAGGTTCTGGGTTGGAGCCTCGTTTCCGGCGCAGAGTTGAGTCCTTGGAAAAGGCTCTTTATTCACATTCTCTCAACGTACTCAGGTGTAAAATGAGTACCTGGTCGTTAACAGCGTTGTCTCTCTCGGGGAAAAAAATGTAATATCGCCTAACAAACGTCGTGCCTTGTTATACATAAATGTTACGTGTTGCTGTTGGTCAGGGACCCCTTGTAAATGCATGTTTAGTGGATATTGCGGTATATAAAAGCTCAGGCTCAAGAATTTTCCGACATCATGTTTTGTTTTGTCCCATTCCTTACAGCATCTTTCAGATGTCACGTCTCGTCCTACATGTTAAATGTCGCTGTTGGTTTGATACCCATTGTAAAGTACCTTGGAGGGGAGATTGTGTGGTATAAAAATAAAACTTTTAAGTTTTAAAGAAAAAGCTAAATCCTTTTTTTTTATTTATTTATTTATTTATTTTTTTTTTTTCCAGAAATTATCACATGTTTTCTTCTTGACTGGTCAATTATTTGTTTTATTTTTAGTTCTCATTTACCGATTATCACTTTTCATATTATTTAGCAAAATATTAGGCTGCTCGAAGCTGTGGACTGTAAAGAGTAATAAACGAAAATTTATATAACAGATTAAAAAAAGAACAAAGTACCAAACACGGAATGTTTCAGGTGCAAAACCCTTTGTCAGCCAACAACATAAAACAATCAAGACATAAATACATTACTAAATTCCAGATAGACGACTCAGGTGTAAAACGAGTACCTGACCGTCAACAGCGTTGTCTCTGTCGGAAAAATTGTAATATCGCCTAACAGGCGTCATGTCTCGTTCTTCATGTTACGTGTTGCTGTTGGTCAGGGTCCCCATGTAAAGCGCTTTGAGCACATTTAGTGGATATTGCGCTATATAAAAGCTCTATTTACGACAGAGATATTTTGTAGGTCTTCTCCGTAGAAAAATCTTGGAAATATTTGTTTAAATGGGTTACACTAAAAAAATTTTTTTTTCTCTCTTCAATAATTACAGGGGAAGAAAATTCCTACAAGTTGCTGTAGCTCATCTGGGACTGCAGAAATTACAGCTTGTCAAGCCATGACAGATCACTACCACACAAAGGTAAGTGTGTCTTTGTGTGTGTGTGTGTGTGTGAGAGAGAGTGTGCGTGTGTGCTTGTGTCCCTGTGTGTGTGTCCATGTGTTAGAGAGTGTTGGACTTTATGAGATAGTGTACATAGGGATGTGTGTGTTTTTTTTAATTTTTTTTTTTTTTGTTTTTTTTTGTTTGTATGCGAGGGTGTATGTGTGCCTGTTTGTGCGTGAGATAGTACAATGTATGGGTATATTATGTGGATATGTTGTTTATTTTGCATGTGTACATGTGTGCTGCATACTTTTATATTTTTGTGTATGTTTTGTGTCAGTGGTTATGTCTTTCAGAGGATAAAAAGAAGGTGGTCCTTTTGATCAATAGGAAAACTTATGGAGCTGGAGTTTATTCCAGTGTCTGTCATGTTAGTAGTAGCGTATGGCTACTCCTCCAAATGTATTTCGTCAACCCAGCTTCTAAAGTCTTCCTCTGCCCTAAGGATGGTTTCGTAGCCACCTTCAAGTTTAGTGACTGGACAGTGGAGGACGATGTGATCGCTGGTCTCTGGGGCTGCCTGTTAAATGGACATTAACAATTGTGTGCTACTTTATAGATAAGATTCTTGTATAACACAAGCACTTTTTGCCAGGTGGAGTAGACCCAGCAACCTAGTCTCTATAGATGGTGGGTTTAGAAAAATTAAAACATGAAATATAAAAAAAAAAAGTGAACCTGGATTGAAATCAGGATCAATGATGGTCCCTTTGCTTGTACAGGAGTTTTTGAGACTCCTACATGTTGCATTATGTATTTCTACTACTATTGCCACTACTACTACTACTACTACTACTACTACTACTACTACTACTACTACTACTACTACTACTACTACTACTACTACTACCACTACTACCACTACTACTACTACTACTACTACTACTACTACTACTACTACTACTACTACTACTGCCACTACTACTACAACTACTACTACTACTACTACTACTACTATCAAACAATCTGCTTTATTTCCCTGCACGGCACAAACTTCTTTAATTACGCATTTGTTGATAATTTCGTATAAAAGTTTAATGCAAGTTGGAATGACTATTATTTTGTATTACAGTTTAATGCAGTTTGTAAGGTATTTTGTGATCCACTGCCCCACTGTATTACGTTAGGATGATTGACATGCTAAAAATAGAATTTATAATTTAAAATGCATAACATGCATATAATAATAATAATAATAATATAATAATAATGTAATGAATTTATATAGCGCCTAATTCCAATTAAGAATTGCTCACTGGCGCTTTACATCAACACATCGTGTATCATACACAAATATAGAACTGGTATGTTAAAAACCATATAAATTCGATTATAACATAATATATTATAATAAAATATACGTCATATGGCTTATTGAAGACATTACATCTAGTTTCTTAAAGTGACAATAATTGAATATAGTTGAACGTTTATGTTCATTTTCATTTCAACATCGGTTTTTTGGCACTTGGGTAAAAAATTTAAAAAGAGCCATTCGGCTCATGAAGCCGGAGTTTATCCTGGTTTATATAGTGTAAAACAGACAATAGGACGATAGATAGTCTATCACAGAGTACTTTCCACTAGCTCTAACAGACCCAGTTACCCATGCATGGCTGGGTAGACAAGGGGATCAGAAAAAAATCTCGACTGCACCAGGGATCGATCTCTGCCCTTTTGGGTGTGAAGCGAGTGCTCTACCAACTGAGCGATTTGGACCCCGGCACTTGGGTAACTCAGACTTGAAATTATTTTGAGATGATGGGTCATGTACATACATATATGGAGAATGAATTTATATTGTTGCTATTTTTATATTTCAGGGTTGTAAAACAGCGTTGTCTGATTGGATTGACGACAATGGCTATGTGGTCATTGGGGTTGGTGCCGGTATCGCTGCTCTGCAGGTCAGTAAGATAATTGCAAGTTAAAGGATTACGTTCACAACCTACAATGATCAATCAATGATGTGGAAGAAAATGAAGATCTGACCTACGACTTTGAGGACAGATCTTTGGGTTGTTTTTTTTCTCGACATCTTGCTAGTAACATGTTTGCCTGATAAAAATAAGATAAAATGACACTTTGTTCAACCTTTCTTTAGATTCTGTCGCTAGAAAACAGTGGGATCTTTTGACCTCCCAAAGTGGGCTGAGAGATCACTATTGCGGTGTCTTCTACTTCCCGATGTCTATTTTCCTTTTCCAGGTTGCTTTTTTTCTCTGTCATGGAATTAGATTACTTGGTGTTATCCTGGCTCTGGTCGGAGTCCATAAACTGAGAAGGAGATAATCAAAATGTCTTTTGAGAGATGATAATTTTTTCCCCAGTAAACCATCTCTATCTCTCTTGTGTTCTGTTAAATAGTTTTTGCTTTAAATGTATTTGTAAACATTTGTGTGTAATCCTCTTAGTTGGGTCTTGTGCCTGTGTCTGGATGAGACTTTTTTTGTGATCTCAAACTGTATGCTCATTGAAATCTTTTCTGTTCCATATTTAAGCCAGTTTGTTACTTTTTCTTGGATGCTTTTAATCGTAAATTTGGAATTTTATTGATTATACCATTTTTTTTTTTGCTGGTGCTGATTTGACCTAAATGTGTGGTAAGTGCTGTAAAACCTTTAAAATACCAAAACAAAACAAAAAAAACAATACCCAGGTATCAGCTGCAATGCAGGCAGCTCTGCAAAATGAGCAATATGGGCGAAACTTCTCGTTCCAAGAACCCGCCTGGTGGCCTTGTCACAACACGCTTGACTAGATGCTCTGCGGTTTCAGGTTCTCATCCACCCAGTGCCTCCTCCTTGCTGGTACAGAACCCTGGCGACTTCTCTCCCAGTTTTAATGATTATATGTCCCCACCCGGCACGAGAGACCGAATTTGTCCAAGTCGACTTCCCTCTCATTATTGGTTTTGCAGTCAGAAGAATGTGTTTTTGCAAAATTGATTTTTTCCTGTCCGTCTCTGAGAATGTAAATACGTCTGATCCATAACCCCCTTCAGTCCGTTCCTATCAGCTGGATCAGGTGGCCTTTCAGTTTATGAGCACTGAGCAAAATGTCTTGCTTGATACAGTAATGCTTGAAATTGCTTCGTAACACAGTACAATCCTGCGTATTTTTAAGTCACTTAGTGGAGGGCTCACAATGAAAATGCCCTTTGACACAGTACAATGCTGTGTATTTTTAACTCACTTAGTGGAGGACTCACAGTGAAATTGCCCTGTGACACAGTACAATGCTGTGCAATTTTAACTCAAAGGAAAAAAGAAAATATATATTCTTATTGTTAACGGTAGCTGAATGAAATGTGTTGAAAATTAGACACCAGGGTCTAACTAAACAAGTACTGTTGAGAACTTCATTCTCATGATCTAAACTCTACTAGACAGTAAGGGTCCATCACAAGGTTAGCTAGGATGGTAGCCATTTGAATTTAGAGGCTGGGTTAACAAAAAATGTCTGCCTTTGTTTATTTAAAATATTTAAATATTTTGTCTTCATTGTCTTATCTATTTTCAGATCATTGTTTTCATCTGCGCCATCTGTTTCTGCCGTCATATGGATGATGAGAAATATACCAACTAGAGTAACTTCCCCATGTTTTCAGCCAGAGGGATAAATTATTTTTTTTACCGCACTTAAGATTGTAGGATTTCGACTTTTCAAAACATCTACGTATTTATTGAAGCAGGAGACTTGAATTTTGAAACTGTTCTCTGGTTAATTTTAGGTGTTCAGAATTTTTATCAATTACTTCCTTGCTTCTCACCCTTTTCCTTTTTTTTATGTCAGAAAATTTTTAAGACCTCAAAAAGTTGGTAATACTTTTACACTAAATTTCTTAAAAGTAAAGAAAATTGTTAATATAGATAAAAGCATATGAATATAAATACAGAAAAATCATGAGATAATTGATCTGCTACCACTTTAACTCACTCAATCCTAGAGAATTTTGGTACTTTACAAAATTGGAAAAGAAAAATGTTTAAAAAATCAAGCATGTACATAGATAGAGGTCAAGTTTTATTCAACTACCATTAACATGTAAACATTAAAAACATTAGCCTTGATATTATGCATAAATTTTTTCTCAGAAAAAATGTATAAAAAGGCATGGGGGTAAAAGTAACCCGGGTAAACCACGGATATAGTCAGTGTTAGGGTTGAGTGAGTTAAACTGATATATTCTTATTATATTCCTACTTGTGGATCATCCATTTCGAAGACATTATTTTTTTTCCACCCATTCATCCATTGAAAAATAAAATGTCTTTTTTTTTGTTGTGAATATAAATTTTCTGTCTACACCAAGATAGTTTTGTGGTTTTCTATAACGAATCTCTAGATTTGTCTTTTAAAAAATTTTATTTTATTTATTTTCTTTTGTTAATTCATGTTTGACAGCTTCATTTATAAAAATTTATAAAACATTGGTATTTAGGATTCACCTGTGCAATTTTCCGTTGCTTCAGATATGTTTTGAGATGGTTTGATTTTTTTTCTTTTCTTTATCTCATGACATTATTTGAAGTGGTGCTTTTTTATTTTTTTTTTCTTTCTTCGTCATAATGTTTATCTGTACTTTTCTTTAATTAATTTTTTTTCTCAATTTATTGTTAATGAATGGAAAGATGATAGTTTTTATTCTTAGTGTCACAATACTTTACAAGAAACAACCAATATCAATTTTTAAATTTATTTTTTGTGTGTGTAAACTTTGCTTCCTTATTTCCATCTCAGTAGATTTTTTAAATTATTGAACAAAATTGTTCATTCTATAGGCAGCTGTACACTGCTAACGCCGCTAACACACTTTGTCAATTTTATCAGTCACAGTTTTAAAACTCGAGCTCAGATCTGCCAATTCCTCTTAAATAAGAAATTTTTCTCTCTCTGTTTTAATACACAGAAAGAGGTTTTTTGTTGAAATTCCAGGATTCAGACACCTGGTCTTATCACAAGATCGTTGGACTACATGTTTAAAATGTGTTTTAAGAAATTTATTTATATATTTTTTTTTCTCTCAAGACTTTCACTATATTTCATCATTTTACCAAAGTGATTTGATGTTATACCTGGACATAGCCTTTGACACCATCACCAAAACATTTAAAGAGGCTCTTAATAAGGTTTTAAATTACTTCCTTGACAAAAATCATGTTGTCTTGAAAGCGAATATGACGAGGCTTGGTGGGTTTTCTTGTCTGTTGATTTCATCGTTATATTATTGATTAATCTTAAATGGCATCTAACTCTACTTGGCAAGCGAGGGCAAAAACTATTACTACAAAATCTGATTTCACTTTTGAAAAAGATAAAAGAATATCTTAAAAGAAAAAAAATAATTTATGTGTATTCCTTTGCGATATCCGATATCCGTAATGCTTTGTATTCAAAGTTAATTCATACCTTAAGGTACATTAAAAATCATATGATATTCTTATTTTATGCTAAAAGCCTTATATGCGTCGCATATTTATGACCATTCGTCTCAAGCTGGTATTATGTCAAGGTGAATTTGTTTGGCTTGGAAAATGGAAATTTAGTAGAATTTGAATTAAAAGGATTGCTTTTATTGCACAGACTGAATGAAGTTTGCTTAACCTCAGAATCTGTATCTCTCAAAATTTTTACTGTATAGAGTTTAAATTGAATTCCTTCTATCTGAATTATTTCGATATAATACCAGATTGATTTTGTTGGTCACATTTTGTAAATTCAGACTAGAAAGTTATGGGTTTTTACAGTATAAATTTTTTTGTGTGACTTATTACAAATTTGATATCTTTGATGTATTTTTAGAACGAATCTCTACTTACTCTCTACTTTAGCTAAATATCTATGTACCGTCAACTGGGGTGACTTTTCTGCTATGAATTTGGATCATTTTGAGTCATCTCAGCTTGATGGTAGTAATTCTCCTAGTTAAATGACTTGACTTTTTATTAAAGGAAAAAATTACCACAAAACGAAATATAGAATATTAACAATATTGAAGGAGCAAAGTTTCCCCTTAAGGCAAAGTTATCCCAGTTGACGGTAAATGAAATGAAATCTCTTGTCTAGTTTTGAATGTTATGATGTTGACTATGAATGCCATAATTTTTCTCTATTTTTTTTTCCCATGGAACTTACTTACTTACTGTTGTTGGTGTTTTATATATTTGATAATCATAAAATACTATACTATGTACATCTATGTCATATATTTGTGTATGGTTTAGTTTTTAGACATTTCCATGCTTCGTTATTTATGCATGTTTACATATTTATTAAAAAATAATTTTCCCCCCATAATTTTTTTACAAAACAAATTGATGTGTCACAAGAGTTGTTTAAAAACAAAAAACAAATCCTTTATGGTTAGTGTTATTAATTTTCTCACTTTCATTTTAAGGAAAGCGCAAAACAAAAAGGACAAGCCCAAAGGTATATGAAATTGAGTTTCAGTATTCGATTGGTGCTGTCTTAGTTTAATTTATTTTGGACAAATGAACGTATTGGGATTGGGGGCGAACTTGTCCTCGGTAAACAAAATATCAAACACTGATATCATAGCCCAAAATTGAGGATCATCATTTAGTCTTTAATAAAAATAGATGGTATTTGCATAATTTTGTTTTGTTACCGTTCTGGCCCGTACAACTTGCTCTCTCACATGATTGAAAACTGTTGTGTTCGTGATTAAACAAAATCCTAAAAACAAGCTACCTGCTTCGACTTATATTCTTATTCTGGATTCTCGTATATAATACTGTACCCTTTTACATCAGTTGTCAGGGTTTGAATATGTAATCAAAATATTCAACTTAAAAACAAAAAGGCCTGAACAACTAACTGTATTTTTGTTTACTCTCCGTCTCCCCTCCTTTTCTATTCAAGCTTCTGGTCTTTTATCTCAAGAAATAATACTCTAAAATATTCAGTAAATTGCAGCTTTTTCCCAGAAGTGTTAACTGTTTCAGTTTCATTGGTTTGTATATGCAACGCTGTCACAGACATATATAGACCGCTGAATTGCCTTTTGTGAAGTAAAACAATTAACAATTTTGGCCAGACAACTTGGCCTCCAAATATTGATCAATTAAAATGTCCATCATATTGTAAAAAAATCTCGAAACATGGGACTTTCCTGGGTTTTTTTTTTTACAAGACTTTTACAAAATTTGATCGATAAATGAAGGAAACATTTTCTGGCCAAAATTTTTAATTAATTTTTTTTTTCAGAGTACGGCTGCATACTTGATACTCATATGACATTGATGAGGTGAAATGGGAAGAAAAGATATTGTGAAATCACAATCAATTGCGTCTGCACTCGGCTTTGTATGGACAGGATATCAATATGAAATTTGGTCTGTAAAAGGCATGAGTAACAGCAATTATTGTGTATTTGTTTCTTGACAAGTTATATTACCAGATTTTGTTTACACACACATACACTTGCAATCATACAAACACAAAAGAAAATATGAAATATTTCCTGCTATTTTATACTTGGCACACACACAAGTGGAAAGCATTTGTATGATTTATATTTTTACCTACACAATGGAAATAATAAATTTATTAAACACAGGACTAAATCTTGGTATAGTTTTCTATGATTAAGATAGAACAATAGAAATGATCATGGTTTTTATTTTCTTGTGCTCTGGCACAATGCTTAAACAACAAAATATTAATGTTCCCCTCTCCCCAAACAGAATTCGAAAGTGGAGTAGGATAATTCTAACAGGGGATTCTTGCGATTTCTCTTGATCAACAAGAAATGAATTAGACTTTGAGCTTTGAGAAAGTTAGGAAACAATGGATGGTGGTGATTTGTGTCCATTAGATGAAAATTCCTTTCTACAGTTAAATGTTGCTGCTTTGGCTTCTCCACTTCATCAATTGATGAGGACGTTGACAAATTCATTGTTTTAAGTTCGGTCATACTGAAACCAATCTGGGTTGTGAGTTTATGTAACCTTGTTTCAAAGTACATAGATGGCAGCAAGACAGCATAATTCTTGCATTTTTTCTCTCCAATTTTCTAGCATCGTTCTGTAGTTATTGTGTTGAGACCTTTGTAAACACTGTACAGATGGTGCTTTACTTATGTTTACTTTCAGTTGCTCTTTCGGACTCTCTTTTATCAAAAGAATAAAATATAATTAAAGGCTTTTGCGTTTATATATAGTTCAATTGCTGGTCTTCATGGAAATATTATGAGAACAACGTGTCAGTGTCCGTGTTTTATTACTGTTGTTACTGTATATTTATTGGACTTATCTATTCTTGCATGTTTAAATATAACTGTAGATTACAAAAAAAGTGTCTTTTGATTCATATATTTTATTTCCTGTTTTCATATTAAAAACCAGAGGAAAGGTTTTATCGTGTTCTGTTGTAATTCTTTATCTTTATTGTGGTTTTTAATTTGTCTCTGATCTTTTTTATTGCGTGTATGAAAGAAAACATTGCAAGTGAAATCTCAGGGGAGGATTATTGTGCTTTACCTGGAGTGATGGAATATTCAAGTTTCCTCACTCAGAACAGCGCAGCGTTTTTTCTAGATTTTTGCCATAACAGCATGTCATAACAGTACAATCAGGATGAATTTTGAACCCTATGCGTCTAACTCTTTTTAAAAAAGATAACATCTATTCATTTCTGAGATAAGTTTATGACCCCTATTTTAAAAAATACGTTTGGGGTAACGTTTGAAACAATCGTCAAGATATAATAAGATAATTTTTGTTACCTGATCCTTGAGATTTTGTCCAAGTAGACTGCAGTGTACACACATAAAGAAACAAAAACTAGAGGTGCCTAAATAAGCAAATAAGATGGAGAGAAAGATAAAATGAGTAAATGTGACTCGTATATAAGGGAACAACACAAAACAAACGACGTTTCGGCCTTTGGCCTTCTTCAGGTAAATATATATTTACCTGAAGAAGGCTAAAGGCCGAAATGTAAATTGTTTGATGTTGTTCCTTTATATATGAGTCACATTTACTCATTTTATCTCCATAAAGAAACTAGATTTTAAGTTGTTATTTTTTCATTTGAAAATTTACAAAAATGATGGTTGAGCTGTTTTATTTTGTTTTAAACAATCCTAGGGTTTGAATCTCACGTCACATAACAGGCCGAAATGCATCATATAAAATGTGCAGAATTGGATGGTAAAAAAAGTAAGATAAGCTGTACTACCTTTAACCATTCGCTATGCTTTGTATTGTCCATCACTTTCTCACTGCAAAATCAATTGATTGAGAGCGGGTGGTTGGATGGGAGCATCACCCTTGAATCATATACCTATGATGTTCGCATGGGTGTACGATCCGATAGTGATGTCGTTTCTTCTTCTCTTTACTAGCCTATCCTGCTTCTTTGGTTTGTGATTGTATTTTTGACAGGGGATATTTTTTTTCCTGTAAATCCTCTGCCTGTTTGTTCTTGGTTATTTATAATTTAGCTTATGATATCTTTAGGTTATGATTTTGATTGACATTTGTACTATTTTTGTTAGATTGCTTGTTTTTTTGTTTCAGCGGTCTCTCATATAACCTCAATTGTGTTGGAAGAGACCTAAAGCAACAAACAAACAAAAAAAAAAAATTGATTGAGAAATGTTTTCAGCAAGCAAACAGCAGCTATAGTTGTCGAATATTTTCTCCAATATTACATGCTTTTTTTCGTGATTTAGAATAATCAAATGTTCTATTTTAACGTGTGTTAATTAACATTAACTGTGACACTTTCACTGTTTTGTTTTTTTTCTTTTTGGCAATCAAGTTTTTATGTATTTGTATTTTGTAAAAAATAAAACAATTGTCATATTCAAAATGCTTGTGATATAGGGTAACAGGGCCAGCGTATTTACATATATCGTGTTATCTATTTCATGTCCACAAGTTATAAATCTTATGATAAATTTGTATAGATATCATTCCATACTCTTTTAATTTTTGTGTTATTTTCACAGTCATTAACTTGAAAACATATAACTTAATTATAATTCACATTGTCAACTGCCTCATTACATTTTTACCTCACATTATATTATTACGAATAACGTCTTTTCTACATCCAAATTGTTTCATAAATAAGAATCTCTTTTTATCAACTAAAAAGCTCTACTAATACGCTTTAAAAAAACAAAACAAACATATATATATATATATATATATATATATATATATATATATATATATATATATATATATATATATATATATATATATATATATATATATATATATATATATATATATATATATATACACACACGCACACATAAAAATTGCCCTTTTTCTTATTTGGCATCGCTCTGACTAAATGCCATTTGTATTCAAACCTGTGCTTACATTTATGTGACCAGTTGGTATCATTTTATAATATTAAAAGCTTTTGAGATTATTAGCGCTTAATATTTGACAAGTTTGTTTGCAAAGCAACACTAAAAATGTGAATGAATAAAGATAAGGATTTGAATTACTTTTCTAACTTCATAATCAGCGTCAGTTGCAGAAAACTAATCCAGCTTAATTTCAGTTTTGTTCGACAATTTTCGCAAATTCTTTTGGTTTATTTCCAGAAGAATGACATTATGTTCATCTTACTTTGCAGACAAACTCTTCATCGGATCTTTAAAGAATTCCAGTTTAGTCTATTGTAACAATCATGACACATTATAATGGACGTTTAAACTCTTATACTTAAATTTTTACATGTTGACAACGCGCATAATGGCTTGATAGCTTTAAACAGTCAATTTAAAGGAACTGCATATTAGTTTTTAGTAGTTTACATTATAATAGTGAAGATACCATAATTATATTAAACAGTGTAAAATAGATGATTAATACAGATTTATATATAAACTCTTGCCAACTCCAAAAACCCCCCAAAAAACGTTAAATGTTACAATCACAACTTTTTGAAGTTTTAAAATATATCAGGGCTGAGGCTGTTTCCCTTTAAAGGGAGAAATCCACTTAAAAATCCAATTTCATCTCATTAACAGAAGAGACCTGAAATCATTTACAATAATGTCTTATTATAAATCAGTATCATTGTTATCCCCAAATATACGCCCTAAGGCTTAGATCAAGATTGAAAAAAAAAAGAATATGTATGCCAGTATGGATTAATTTGTAGGTGAAATCACAATATTTCTTAAAATACAGCCTGAAACCTAGAGGCCTATTCCTCACCATCATAATTGCTGACACAGAAAGATTTGGATTAGAATGAAATGAATTACATTTGATAATCATCATTATTATCAACAAAGAATTTTAAAAAAATTATTTTTGAAAGTTATCATGTAAAACTAACTTTTAAGATAAGAATGGGAAAATAATTTATGGATGAGGAAAATTAATCGGGTTGTTACGCTCTTCTTTGTGTGTATTCTTGTGGAACCCAATTTCGATACCTTATAGCTAAATATACCTTTTTTTGTGACCTACTGTTTCAAAGCAGTATTATGTCAGGGTAAACCATGTGATAAAAATAGAATTTACAGCGACTAATACGAATCTCAGGGTTAATTTCGATATGGCGGAGAGTAAATATACAATTTAATACTTTGTAGAGAGCACAAAGTTCGTATTTGTTGATATTTTGATTCAAAATTCAATTTTAGGAGTCCGTTTTTGAGATATTGGGTCTCATTTTATAACATAAAGATATTTGTACTAAAAAAACCCCCAAAAAACAAAAACAAACGGAAAAAAAATAAATTACGTGTTGGAAGATTGTGGTACATTCATATTATATTGTATTCAAATGGTATTTGTGATTGTTCTGGCAACTGTTTTCTTTGTGCTAAATAAACATCTCGCTTCATTAAAATTTCCAACCTTTTTATTTCTGTTTTATTTGTCTCAGAGAATTTGGAGATGTCAATAAAAAATTTAAAAAATAGACATTAGAAGCAGTTGAGACATCAAGAGTTCTCATTTTCAAACGGTTTTCAGGTGTGAAAGTTTGCTTGTGATTCTTTTTCTGACTCATTTGTCCAGCATGGCTGGGCAGCTGTGTCTTATTCAATAGTAAATAAGCAATTGTTACTTTCCGTTGAAAACCCCAACAGAAATCGGAATAAAACTCACTCCATGAGCCTCCTGGATCAGTACAGTTCATCACCAAGAAACATGGATGTGGTGAGAATCAAGAGATTATATATGAGATGAGGTTATTAGTGAATAGTTATATCTACAATTTATGCATAATGAATATAACGACATCATCAGGGCCGGTGGTTTTATGTCGTTATAATCAAATGTCGCCGTGTCTAATACTAATACACAGAAAATAAAGAGTGAGGGTAAAATGCAAGGCAATACATGGCAATGGAAGGCAGTCGATCAAGAGATTTTGCTGGTCCCTAAAAGAGCCATTTTAAAGACACAAGTTTTTGGTTGCCACTAAAAGAGACGTTAGCCATTAAATGAGCCGCTGTAGAGCCTCTTGTTTTTCATTGCCCTTTAAAGAGCTGTTTTAGAGACACAAATTTTTGGTGGACATTAAAGGAGCCGCTATAGAGACGGGAGTTTTTGGTGGCCATTAAAAGAGCCGCTATAGAGATGAGAGTTTTTGGTGGCCATTAAAAGAGCTGCTATAGAGATGAGAGTTTTTGGTGGCAATTAAAAGAGCCGCTATAGAGACGCGAGATTTGGTGGCCATTCGAAGAGCCGCGATAGAGATGCAAGTTTTTGGTGGCCATTATAAGGCTGTTTTAGAGGCTAGGACCTGTAATGCTGGTGATGACATTAAGTTGATGATGTGAATAAATCCTTAATTATGGACTGTCTTTTTATTGACCATTATGTCAAACATCTCGGCTTGAGCAATGACGTCAAACAATGCTTCTCCATTCGTGTGCAACTCTGAAACTGAAAAGCGCCAAGTACAATGTTTCAATGGCTGCTTTTGCTTTGATGCTGGAATCCAATGGAATTGACACAATTTTATCATCATCGTCATCCTCAGTTAAGGCATCTCTCTCACATCCAAATGCCTCTGGTGAAATAACACAAGCTTTCCTTTTCACATAACAGCAGAGTCCATACATTGAGGCAACATTACTTATAACTGTACTGAGATGAAATTATACTTTTGCCCGGATTTTATTTTTGCTTTTTGTGTGGGTGTGTTAAGGATTAAACGGCGCTTGTGACCCATTTTGGGACATTTCAGCGTCAGTGAAAAGAAAAGAAAATGGGATAGACAAAAAAAAAAAAATAATCTAGATTTACAATTAAAGCAAACAAGTAAGAGTAAGACAAAGGGGGATGTTTCAAATAGGGAACAGATGTAGATTCCCCGAGCACGCTTTCATTGTTTTGTTGTTTTTAATGGTTTTACGGCGCTTGCAACACATTCAGGTCATATCAGTGCCAGTAAAAAAGGAAGAAAATGGGATTGTACTAGTTCTCGAATTACAATTAAAGCACCCAAGAAAAGGTAAGACAAAGGGGAATTGGTTCAAATAGGAAACGGGTGTAGATTCTAAGAAAGTACTTTGAGATCACCTAAATGTCTCATCCTGACACAAGGACAGGGTCCCCACTAAGAGCAACATATTCAATGTTTACAAATCATATATAAAATGTAAACAAAACATAATACAGTGCATAACAGAAAGATAATTTACAAGACAAAAAATATCATCTCCCAAAACTTTACATTTGACTGTATCCCTCCCAGATAGGGTATCCGACCAGGGCCAGGATAAAACCAAGTACTGTAATCTCATTCCAAGACAAAGACAGAAAGCATGTTGGAAAACATAGAGGGATAGAAGACAATAAATGCCTCCCTGCCATTATGGGAGGTCAAGGAACCCCACCCAAATCCAAATTGTGGTCAAGAGCAAACATTTATGACTCAATCAAAAACAAGGACAGAGAGCTAACTGGAAGGGGACTGCAGATATTTAAAAGCTACAAGTTTGTTTTTATGTTTTATGTTTTTAAGGGTTTTACGGCGCTTGCAACACATTTAATCATTTAGGTCATATCAGCGCCAGTAAAAAGGAAGAAAATTGGATTGTGGAAAGATTCTAGATGTATAGTATAATAAAAAGGATTTGGGGGAAAAAAGTAAGACAAATGGGAGTGCTTCAAATAGGGAACAGATGTAGATTCCAAGAGCACACCATCAATGCACTTTGTTTGAGATCACCTAAATGTCCCACCCATACACCAGCGCAAGATTCCACCAAGAGGAATACAATCAAATGCTTACATTATACATTCAAAATAACAATACATAACAGAGAGATGATTTACAAGGAAAAAAAAAAATCATATCCCAAAACAATTAACTATGCATTTGACTGTTTCCCTCCCAACTAAGCACTACGGCCAGGGCCAGGACAAAACCAAGTAATCTCATTCCAAGACAAAGACAGAAAGCAAATTGGAAAACAGATATACGGGGATAGAAGACACAGTAAGTGCCACCCTGCCCACTATGGGAAGCCAGGAACCCCAACCAGGCTACCAGTTTCACTCCTATCAAGCCTTTTAAATTGATACCGATTTTTTTCTTTTCAAATTATAAATGATTCCGTTACTTATCTGGTTACAATTAACAACAATCGTTTTTACTGACAGAGCAGTATCTTATGTGACTTCCCGTAACTCGTGACTTCATTAAGGCCCAAGTCACATCTTTGTTATTATTGGTCTGTTGGTGAAAATTGGCGCTTGGGAACAACTTAAGGTCATTTCAGCGCCAGTAAAAACAAAAAAACTAGAGCTTTTATATAGCGCAATATCCACTAAATGTGCTCAAAGCCCTTTACAAAGGGTCCCTGACCAACAGCAACACAAGAGACAATTCATGTTAAGCGATATTACATTTTTTCCCCTGACAGAGAGAACGCTGTTGACGGCCAGGTACTCATTTTACACCTGAGTACGGTGAGAGAATGAGTAAAGAGTGTATTCTAAGGACTGAGCAAGGCTCGAACCCAGGACCTTCCGATCTGAAAGTGAGTGTTATACCACTAGACCACATAGCCGTACAAATGGGGAAGTCGTCATAAAGTTCCAGATTTACAAACAAAAGCACAAAAGGAAAATAAGACAAAGGTTAATGGTATTTGTTTGTTTGTTGCTTTAGGTCTCTTCCAACACAATTGAGGTTATATGAGAGACCGCTGAAACAAAAAAAACAAGCAATCTAACAAAAATAGTACAAATGTAAATCAAAATCGTAACCTAAAGATATCATAAGCTAAATTATAAATAACCAAGAAAAAACAGGCAGAAGATTTACAGGAAAAAAAATATCCCCTGTCAAAAATACAATCACAAACCAAAGAAGCAGGATAGGCTAGTAAAGAGAAGAAACGACATCACTATCGGATCGTACACCCATGCGAAGTTAATGGTACAAATAGGGAACATATGTAGATTTCAAGAGCGCACTATCATTGTGCATAGTTTGAGATCACCTAAAAGTCTCATCCAAACACAAGCACAGGATCCCACTGAGGAACACACTCGAATATTTACACCATACATTCCAAACAACAAATATAACAATATATAACAGAGAGATGATTTACATACAAGGAAAAAAACATCATCTTCCAAAACTATACATTTGACTGTTTCCCTCTCAGCCGAGGACTCTGACAAGGGAAAGGACAAAACCAAGAAATCCCATTCCAAGACAAAAACATAAAGCAACTCAGAAAACAGATATAAGGGGATAGAAGACATAGCAAGTGACCTCTTGCACCATGGGAGGTCTAAGGACCCCGTCCAGATATTGAAACAAACAATGTCACGAAAAAATGTTCAATTGACACAAGATTTCTCAAACAATTTTGGTACAAATGTGAAAAAATTAATTTATTTATAACTTTATTCCATTGTAACATTTAAGAGATTCGTTCTGATATCAGCATGATTATTTTTCTTGTTCCTCTAACACTGAAATCACCACTGATCAATCCTACTAAACAAAATATCATGTATTGATAGATTGTAAATATGTCAACGGATCAAGCTATTGCATATTATTATTATATCCAGTTACTAATATATCAAATACATTTTGAATTTTAACAAAGTTTGCAACTGATATGCATTAGCAAGGGTTATTATTAGCCGTAGTCTACCTTAGCTGAACACCTAAACTCCTGGCTACTTCCATTCTGATCTTACTCTGAATCTTCCAGGAGGTGACATAAGGCAGGCATTTATCAGATGACAGAAAGTGAAGACGGTAACAACGACTCCTTTGCTTCGTTTCAGGATCTTCATAAACATCGATCAAGGAGACATTGATGACTAAATCCCCTGCTATAGTACGTATGGCTTCGTACAAGGCATAAATGTCGAAAGTGGAGACTGATTCTTCGCCTATTTTCTGCTTCTGTTCCCAAAAACTGAGATCGTGCACAAATTTCATCGGGTAAAGGCTAAAAGGATGAAATTGACAAAGGGAAAATTCTGTAGTGGTAGTAGTTGATTGAAATTGTTTAAGAAATTTGTCGTTAACAGACCACAGAAGTCTCCAGTCATCAATCTTACACAACCGACACACTATTGCTTGTAAATCGATGACAGTTACATGAAAAGAGCAGTGTTCTAATTCAGCATAGAGTACAAATCCTACAACATCAGAATAACTGTAGATGTTATCATTCGGAACTGTATCCGATTCGTTTACTGAGTTTGTCAGATAAATTTGTCCAACCACAGTTGGGTCATTGATCCCTTCAATTTTAACACAAAATGATGGAGAATCCTGAGGCATTTTTGCAAGTGAGAGGCTACCGGGTAGGGAGGCATGCAGAGGTTGAAGAAGGGAAATGACCTTGGAAGAAATTAAATCAAAATGAGATTTGTTCAACTCTGCTGAAGCTGAGTTTTTCACCTGAGTTGTCGATTGAGCAGAGCTAGTTTGGGTATTGTCAATTTTATGAAGGATGAGCATTTCATGTTTCATTGGACTTGAGTTGTGAAGAGTGTGACGCGGTCGCATACACTGACCAGATGTCAGAATACAGGGGAAGGAAATCTGCTGAGGGTGAGGGTTCTGAGACCCAGAGACATGCCTGCCCAATTCAGATTTTGGAACATTCTCCACATCAACTGCTTTTAACATTGAACCAGATTCATTTGAATTACTGCCTTTCATTATCCCAGAGTTATCAGTGATCACTCTGCATAGATATGGTAAATTTTCAAGCAAAGATGTCCGACAATGATAAATGGATGAGGATGATTCAGTAGCATCACCGGCAAAGCTCATCAATGATGCCTGTGAACACATTTGAAATCCATCACCTTCATTTTTATTTTCCAAATCACTACAATCACGGGGCGAATCATAAGGTTTGGGAGCAGAATTACTTTCTGCTTTTTCACTGCAATCAAATTTCATTTCTTCTTCACCTCTGCCAGGTTTTGTAGTTTCCACAGAATCTTTTGATTTCACTAGAATGTATACGTTGTCTTTGTTATCTGGGAGAAAACAAGAGCCATCATTTCCAGAGCAAATGGAGCCCTCTGCCTTCATCTCACTAACCCCCGACATAACTCCATGAGCCAGTTGAGTTTTGGCCATTCTTTTCAAGTTCTCATTGTTTTTTCGAGCCTTCTCTGACATCATTTCTGGTGGACAAGTGGAATCATCAGTTAAGCTTGAGTCTACTATTTCAGCATCTTCATTACAAATATATGCCATTGACTTGTGAGAGGGAATAATCGGACTGCAAGTACTTTCACATGTAGTGCTATTATTCTTGAATCTCTCTTCCAAGTTTTGTTTCAAAATACAGAGAGGGTTTCTTGGTTCCTCCAACAGGTTACTGAAAAAGAATTAAAACAGTAGAAAGGCTAAAAATTAAATGAAGACTTAATCACTACATAAAGACATTATATACAGCACTGAATGTGTAATGAAAACTCAGGGTGCAATCATCAATTAAAGGTCTACCACAAACATTCAATTTCAATGCATAATGCATTTATCAACTCAAGGAGAAAAAAATAAGGAATAGATATTACAAATTAGAACTGACTGTGATGGTCAGGTCCATAATATGTTTCATATTGTAATGTAATCATGGGGGTCCTTATAGCTCAGTTGATAGAATACACGCTTCAGACGCAGAGACTGGAATCGATCCTGTGTGAAGTCGAGATTTTTTCTGAACCCCCTTGTCCACCCAGTGGTGATTGAGTAACTGACTCTCATTGACCTGGTGTAAAAGTACTTTGCAATAGACTAGCATCATATTAAAAGGGTAGCAAGCAATTCTTATTGTCAGCTTAATGTTATAGAAACCGGGATAAACTCTGGTACCATGGTCTTATGGCTTTGAAAGACTTGTTTTTGGTGATAATGAGAAATAAGGGTATAGAGATATGCCAGATGAAGACAAGGTAATGATGAGAAATAAGGGTATAGAGAAGTGCCAGATGAAGACAAGGTAATGATGAGAAATAAGAGTATAGAGAAGTGGCAGATGAAGACAAGGTAATGATGAGAAATAAGGGTATAGAGAAGTGCCAGATGAAGACAAGGTAATGATGAGAAATAAGGGTATAGAGAAGTGCCAGATGAAGACAAGGTAATGATGAGAAATAAGGGTATAGAGAAGTGCCAGATGAAGACAAGGTAATGATGAGAAATAAGGGTATAGAGAAGTGCCAGATGAAGACAAGGTAATGATGAGAAATAAGGGGTATAGAGAAGTGGCAGATGAAGACAAGGTAATGATGAGAAATAAGGGGTATAAAGAGGCAGATGAAAACAAGGTAATGATGAGAAATAAGGGGTATAGAGAAGTGTCAGATGAAAACAAGGTAATGATGAGAAATAAGGGTATAGAGAAGTGCCAGATGAAAACAAAGTAATGATGAGAAATAAGGGTATAGAGAAGTGCCAGATGAAAACAAGGTAATGATGAGAAATAAGGGGTATAGAGAATGCCAGATGAAAAAAAGGTAATGATGAGAAATAAGGGGTATAGAGAAGTGGCAGATGAAAAAAAGGTAATGATGAGAAATAAGGGGTATAGAGAAGTGCCAGATGAAAACAAGGTAATGATGAGAAATAAGGGTATAGAGAAGTGCAGATGAAAAGGTAATGATGAGAAATAAGGTGTATAGAGAAGTGCCAGATGAAAACAAGGTAATGATCAGAAATAAGGGGTATAAAGAATGCCAGATGAAAACAAGGTAATGATGAGAATAAGGGTATAGAAAAGTGCCAGATGAAGAGCAGAGGTAATGATGAGAAATAAGGGTATAGAGAAGTGCCAGATGAAGACAGAGAATAAAAATATCCCAGTGTCTGAGAGACAAACTTGTCATCCTATTGATATGACAACCTCCGTCTGGCAGAGAGAGAGAGAGAGAGAGAGAGAGAGAGAGAGAGAGAGAGAGAGAGAGAGCGAGAGAGAGAGAGAGAGAGAGAGAGAGAGCGAGAGAGAGAGAGAGAGAGAGAGAGAGAGAGAGAGAGAGAGAAGATTGGCAAACAGTCAATTGCGTTCAATATGGAAAAATCAGAACATCTAGTGGAGCACTGCATGGTGATGCAGCTTGACGTGAATATCAAGACTGTATGTGAATGTTGTGAATCAGATTTTATGTGTGGAGGAATCATCCTCATTTCATTGTGTAAACCAACAGAACCTCCTCCTCCTTCTAAAACCCTCGACACTGGCTAAAAGAGAACTCTGGAACTTTCTCTTACATTCAAGGCAAACAAGATGTGTTACCACTTCACAAAAGTGATAGGGAGTCTGTATAGCTCAGTTGGTAGAGCACTCGCTTCACATGGAATGAGACAAAGCTCAAATTGGGTAAAATCAAGATTTTTTTCTGATCCTCCTGTCTATCCAGCAGTGATTGAGTAGCTGGGTCTGTAAGATCTGGTGGAAAGTACTTTGCGATAGATTAGTGCCCTATCCATAGAGTAGCAAGCAATTGCTATTGTCCGTCTCATGTTATAGAAACCAGAATAAATTCCAACTCCATTGGCTTTATGGCTCTGAAGGACTAATTATTATTATTTTTTTTTCACAACAGTGGTATCTATTTCAATCTAAATACTGAAGATCAATCAACATACCGTTTAAGATGTGATGCTACATAACTGCTGCATGAATAAGATATCCCATCTCTGAGCACCACGCCCCTTATCTTGACATCTCCGTCCTCGACTAAAGTTCCTTCCTCGAATACATGCGTCAATGCACCTGTTACATTAAAGCTTTTGTCCTGAAATCTGAAGAAATAAAGACAATTTTTTAAGGGATAATAATATTGTTTAAAACTGAAAAGGTGAGAATGAAAAAGAAAAGTTCTTTTGCAATGTTGTTGATTGTTAGGATGATTTACTCTTTGTTAATAACAAAAATATAAGAAACCCCCCCCCCCCCCCCCCCCCCAAAAAAAAAAAAGCTTGCCTCAAGTTGGGATCAAACCTCAGACCTCCTACTTACTAGTCAGGCATGATACTATCACACCAAAGGAACTTGATAGGACAATTTAATCCATATTTTCTTCAAAAGAGTAAACGTTTTTACTGATTTTTTGGGATAATTTTTTTTTTCTTGTATGTTTATTTTTGCTTTGTCTGGCTCTATTTCATTAACATCTTTTCAGATTTTTATCTTTACTCTTTGTCAAGTAAAAAGTTTTCTCAGATAAAATATGCTGCAAATTATTTTCATTGTGATATTTATAAATAAGGTTATTCTCCTGGGCTATTTTTGTCAACTCTGCTCTGAAATTTTTTTTAGTGTTTTCAATATTGTGCAGCGGTTCTTCAATATTGCAAGCTCTAAACGGTTTACAATTTTATTGCACTATAGATGGTCCTCCTCTTAGTGTCTTTCTCTAAATGCTTCTTCAGATTTGACCAGAAAAAAAAAAAGGATGAAATGGTATTATTTGCTTGGATGTTTTTGTCTTATCTTGATTGAGTAGTGTTGAATGTTGAGCAGAGCAGTCTCTCATCTTGTAAGAAAAGTCAAACAGTATTGGTCATGACCAATGAATGGACAAGTATTTCAAAATGGTGACCCCGATGCTATGTTCTTCAGAAAAACACTTTAGACATATCGGTCCTTTAGACTAAGGTTTAGATAAGTACATAAGCAATGACAGATATTTCAGGAGTGCTAATACAAAAAGGTGGGGATCCCAATAGCTCAGTTGGTAGAGCACTCGCTTCACGCACAAAGGAACCAAGATCGAAAACGGATGCAGTCGAAATTTTTTTCTGACCCCCCCCCCCCCCTGTCCTCCCAGCAGTAAATGGGTAGCTGGGTCTGTAAAGTCTGGTGGAAAATACTTTGCGATAGACTACTATCCAAAGGGTAGCAAGCAATTGCTATTGTCCATTTCATACTATAAAAACCAGGATAAACTCTGGCTCCTATGAGTCTAAAGGCTCTGAAAGACTACTTTTTAAATACAAAATGTAAGCTTAACAAGCTTTGTAGTAATTAAAAAACAAATCAAACCAAGTACAGTTGTATACGAGAGAGGTGCTCAGGGCCCCCAGCCATAAGAGAAAAGAGACATAAAAAACCTACCTGAATCCAACACTGTGGTACTCTGGAAAATCAGCTGGATCGAACGGTAACACCTCACGTAACAGGAAACTGGCATTGGTTGCCATAGCGACAACCTGCCAACTATCATGCCATGATCTTATTGGTTGATCAGCTGGTGTTCCTCCTTGACCCTTGCACAGAGTCACTAGCACACAACCCCCAGGAGCTAGAATCGACCGACAGCTGAATTCGTATGTGAGATAGACAGTAGAGAGACAAATGAATAAATTTAGTGGTAAATTTTAAAAGGCTGTAATCAAGGCCTCTTTCCCTTTATTCTTCAAATGCGAGGGTGTAGGCATTTTTTATAACAATCTGAATAACAAATTGAATAAAAATACCCTAGATTTAATCACAGTAAAGCCTCTCGTTAAATACGTAATAATAATAATAACGATGATGATGATATTACTATTACAACTCCTACTACTACTACTACTACTACTACTTATAATAATAATAATAATAATAATAATAATAATAATAATAATAATAATAATAATAATAATAATAATCATAATAATAATAATAACAATAATAATAATAATATCACAATGACAAGAAACAATCAATAAGACTTTTATAACAAAACATTTATCAAAGCATACTTAATGCCCTAAGGGGACTTTACAATATACCAATTCAGATTCACACCAAAACAATGTTACAAATTACAAATGATCTCAATCTGATAGCCACATACTCAGTACAGTGTAACCTCATCACACACCCACTACTCGTTACATAGTTGGAGAACGGACTGGATCACTTTCGCAATAAATCTTGAGTTTATCACGCATTTGCCATACTGCGATTTTGCTCAGGTCAAAAGTGTGGCTGTATAACAAGTTTTCACTATAATTACGTAATGTGTAAAAACAAAGGACCAATTCTCGTATTGGCTTTATTTTAGAAATGTTTGAATAACATTATAATATGATTTATATATATATATATATATATATATATATTATATATATATATATATATATATATATATATACAGTAGAACATGAAAGTAACGTACTCGGAAATAGCGAGAACTCGGAAATAGCGAGTAAAATCTAAATCCCCGTTTTTTTCTCTTATTTGAGTCAATAAAATTAACATGAAAGTAGCGAGTATGAAAAAGAGGTCAACTCGGAAATAACGAGCATTTCCTGCCCCAGCCTAGGACTTCGAACGAAGTAAAGCAAAACAACAGACAAGGGTGATTTAAATATTTTTTGCCTAGCTTCTTTCCTTTTTTATTTCTCGTTACGAGTAATATTACATAGTAGCCTAGTCTGTAGTAGTACATAGGAGGAGAAACAAATTTGGGTGGGGGTTGGGTGCGTGTGTTTGTGTGCGTGTGTGTGTATTGGGGGTGGGGGTCAATTATTCACTCAATGTGGTGCCACGCGACGCGCGAGGTAAGCACAGGCAGCCAACATGTCAACATGCCTCACTTAGCAGCATCGGTCAGCGACGAACGACAAGATCAGCGAGAGAAGGGAGCGTGGAACCATCATTTCAGTGGGTCAGTGATTGAGTGATGCGCTTGATTACCTCATCAAACATGCCTAGTGCATACAAACACTCGCACACACACACACACACACACACACACACACACACACACACACACACATGAAATCTTGATGGAAATGGAAGGGGTGGGTTTTAGGGGTGGATCAACTTCAACCCGTGGCCATCATTACGTAGTTAACGAAGGCCGTGTTCAACCCCACCCCCACCCCACTTTATCCACACACAGTCATTTGCGGTACACACGCACAAACACACATACACACACACACACACACACATTGTCTTTCCATCTTTTTGTACGGCCGAGTGACCTTTTCTGGCAACTCGGGAATAGCGAGAACTAGGAAATAGCGAGTAATCAGGAGTGAACCCGTCGAACTCGCTATTTCCGAGTTCTACTGTATATATATATAGAGGGTGATATATATATATAATATATTATGACTAAATTTCCTCAGACATTTAAGCCACAAAATAAAACAATTTGAAACTGAAGTGAAAATATCTGAATTTGTCCAGATCAGATTGGAAAAATATTGAATGCAAGACAAGTCTTCTTATGTATCTTTTTCTCTTTATCTGTATTTCTAAGATAAGAAAAAAAAAAGCCAACCCCCCTCCTATAAAATAACAAAATCGGCCAACCCAAATTTAACAAAAAGGCAAATCTTACCTGGAAAAGAAATCAGCAAGAAGTGATCTATTCTTTTTAATGTTATGTCTGTCAGCAAGGGGAAAGTTGAATATGACTCGTTCAAAACTTTCTTTACTGATTAGAGGGTGATTGTGGAAATCTGTTGCATCGGTTTCTAAGAAAACAGATACACCTGCAAAAAGAGCAACAAAAATGCTTTCCATAAAATTCCTTGAATTGCCTAAAATATCAACAAACAAAACACTTTTTTTTTCTCTTTTTATTCTCCAAGCAAGCCATATGAAATCTAACTTTCCCATGGAGAACAAGCCATCTATTATGCATCATCACAGGCACTCTTCAGTAACCTCTCACAGCCCTTAGCCAGGTATTCATTCATACTCGAGATGATCAGGATAATATTCCTACAGTGTCTGACATGAAGACCAGGCCAGGGCCTAAGATTTAAATTTGTATTTAGATTAATCCTCTTCTGGCCTTGAGGCACATAGGGCATCCACTTGGTCACATGACTCAGTCAATGCCACCTTGTTCTTTTTATGTGGCTCTCAATGCTAGTTCAGTCAGTCTTATTTAAAGAACCACTGTTTTTATTTTTGTTGGCCAAAATATGTTGAAAATTCTTTTTATACACTTGTTTTGAAAGGTTTCTAATTTCTGTATTATGGAAAATGTCATTTTCCAGCTTTCACT
Source organism: Berghia stephanieae (assembly GCF_034508935.2). Taxonomy (NCBI): domain Eukaryota; kingdom Metazoa; phylum Mollusca; class Gastropoda; order Nudibranchia; family Aeolidiidae; genus Berghia; species Berghia stephanieae. Next base: position 13,048,429 of record NC_088367.1, on the reverse strand, counting down.
TCCGTAAAGCAGTACACATAAGACATTGCTTTTGTATATTTTCAGTTTAGTCTTTCTCATAATTTGCCTCGATTCACAAAAGTTTTTCATCATGCCGAAAGCCTGGTTTGCCTTTTATATTCTGTGCTTGATGTCATGTTCTGGTTTCCTGTCATTTGGTATTTTGGATCCAAGGCAGGAGAACTCTGTTATCTCATCAATTACATGCTCATCTATCTTCATTTCACTATCATGGGCCTATAATTTTCGACAAATTGTCTGCAATCCAATCTATACAGTCACAGCTTAAACAATGAAGACAAATGCAACATAAATGTGGTGTGGGATGGTGTGAATGCATTCACCGACCACATTTACCACTGCTTGACTTTTACTTGTCCTCTTATGATTAAGTGATTAAGAATTATTTTTCTTTTCCTTTTTTTTTTTATGGAGTCAGGATAAAAGACAATATTGCCACAAATTTAAGGTCATTACCCCCCTTCATCTTTACAAATAGAAGTATAATCGCCTTCATATAATTGATTTCAAACTTATCAAGGTGGCTTTTTATATTCCAAGAATGCTATCCACAAAACTGAAGGGTTAATAAATATTGTGCTGCTATTTTTGGCAGCAGCCAATAATCGTTTGCACTATACAATTTAAAAAAAAAAGAAACAAAAAAAGAGAAGAAAAATCACCAACAAAAAAGACAAAACAACAATACTACTAAAATGTTGTGATGACAAACTATGCATTCAGCAAAAGGAAATCCATCCCCGTGTGCTATCTGAAATATGTCAAGACCGTGTCACAATGCAGCCTTGACACTTTGTCTTTAGAAACACATTTTCTACATTACCCTCATAATAATTTTAAGCTTGAAGACTGCAAAGGAAAAGTGAATAATAAGCTTGGGCATAATCTATATTAGATATGTATGAAAAACTAGCTGGGAAAAGTCAGTGATAAATATAGACATAAGCATAACAAATATGACAACCAGTGATTTCTTTTCTAGGAGATAGGATTTTGGTCTATATAGTTTGCTAGAAAATACAATGCACAATTCAGGCGCTTTCAAATTGTCTCTCCACGTTTCTTACAAAGGAAAATTCTTGTACAAATGGAAGAGAGTTGGGGGGTGGCCGAACTCTTGCTTTATTTTTTTCTCTTCTTGTATTTTTTTTCAAAATAGAATACCGTGCATATATAGAATGAATCCGTACCTAAAGCTTTCAAGCTCCTCATGTTGTCTGATGCCTGTGCATGGTGTAAAATTGAGGTTTCTGTTTCAAGATTTGAGGTGAAGACCTGTCCAGGTACCACATCCGAATGTTTGACAAGGGAAACAGTAAAAGAGAAGTCACCATCGCCAACAATCAGGATGTTACCACCACATATGATTGTCGATTTCATCTAGCTTGATTTATGCGTCCCAGTCACAGCAAGTGAAGCCCTTCACGAGTTAAATAAATTGTTTCACCTATGGAAAGAAGAGGAAAAGGGAATGAAATTGTCTTAATTATCTAGGGATGGTGTAAAATGAACCTCGCCTACAGCGAACACTAACTTAATCTGTAAACAGATTTTTAATACAATGCTTAGTACTGAGTACTCTCGATTTTGTATCCACCTTTTGTGGATGTACATCCATCAGTCAATTCAGATTAAAAATAGCCCTTCAGAGCAATTAAAGCCCAAGGTAGATGGGTCTGTTATATCTGGTGGAAAGTACTTTGTAATAGAGTAGCAAGCAATTGTTATTGTCAGTTTCACATAGAAACCGGGGTAACCTCCAGCCCCGTGGGTCTAATGGCTCTGAAGGACTACATATTTATTCTCTATCCGATCTCTAATATGGGGAAGCAAAAAGCCCCATCTTTTAACAAGGGAAAACTTATTGGCCCTCATCACCAGACAAAATTCACACATCAAATTCAAGCCAAAACATAACCCATTAACCTCTTTATAAAAACATTACTTGTCTTTTGAAGCCATGAAGTCGAATTTTAGTCTGGTTTCTGTAGCATTAAAAGGGCAGGAAAAATTGCTTGCTACCCTTACAGGATAGGATGCTAATCTATCGCAATGAATGTACCCAATCAAAGCTGGGTGAACAGATGCATGCAAGATGCCCTTCTTGAAAGCAAACTATCAATACTATCAAGGTGTCAAACCTGATCCAACTCTTGGATCTTATTTAGTTATAGGCATACATCTTATTTCCAAGCAAAACTGTAGACTACACGTGTGTGGACAAGAACTATGTGTGAGAATTCTATGATTATGTGCGGCGATGTATGACACTCGCTTTTGGATCAGAAGGTCCTGGGTTCGAGCCTCGCTCAGCGCATAGTTGAGTCCTTGGAAAAGGATCTTTACTCACATTCTCTCACTGTACTTAGGTGTAAAATGAGTACCTGGCCGTTAACAGTGTTGTGTCTGACCGAAAAAAATTGTAATATTGCCTAACAAGCATCATGTCTCGTTCTTCATGTTACAAGTTGCTGTTGGTCAGGACCCTTTGTAAAGTGCTTTGAGCATGTTTAGTGGATATTGCACTCTCAATATAAACTCAAGTTTTTATTAGCTCCAAACTGATGAAACAAGAATATCATGAGATAAAGGCAAGAATCAGAAAGACCACGGATTGAAAAAGATGAGGTCAGACAAGCTTTCAAGTGAAACTAGAACTGTGTAAGTCACTAGTTTTGTCTAGATTAATATACTGTACAGCTTTGTTGGCTTGCTGTATGGCATTTTGATTTTTTTCCCCGATGACTACGATGTGACTAGTGTGCATCTGTGTGAGTGTGTCTATGTCAATATTGTATTGTTATAAATGTGTAACCAAATGACAAATTGCCACTTTTTGAGGACAATAAAGATTTATTATTATTATTATTATTATTTGCTTTCAGACAAATAGGTCCCTGGTTCAAGTCCCACTCTAGGTGGTGCAAATTAAGTCCTTGAATATATAAGTAAGGCTATTAATTGTATTCTTTTAGTATACTTAGACTTAGGTGTAAAATGTACCTAATAAGTACTGACTGGTTACAGCATTGAGTTGTAAGCATTTGATTATCATCAGTATTCGTTAACCACATTTTTTTGTCGTTTTTAACAAACTTTGTATTATGTTTTACTTTTACAAAACTTCTATTTTAAATTTAAAAAAATATTTATCTATCTATTTATATTTTTGGTCATTGTGTACCGTGATCTTTTAAAATTATTATTTAATTACTATCATAATATGAAGTTCACCGGCAATCGCAAAACAGTGTGATAAACTCTATTCTAGACTCTACAATTACATTACAATCTAAAACTCATATTCATGGACGTTAATTGTCTTTTCACAGAAATAAAAACAGAAGAGAAGCCTCTATTTCTGTGGGTCTACTTTTACACCGCACGTCTACACTCACATGGCGGTGCATAAAAACGGCGTGTTAACCTGCACCTCCAACGGAGGTGCATAAAAATGGTGTTATTTTAGGCCTTACACCTCGAACGGAACGGAGGCGGTGGTGCATAAAAACTTCACCCGTTGTTGACAAAACATAATGGATTTTTATAACGGGAAACTGAATACTGTCTGTCAGTCAGCGTGTAAGACCTCAATGCTGTCTGTTCACCTTCAATCAATCAGTGTTATGAGAAGTCAAAGACCAAAAGCATTTTACTGTTTTTAGATGCACTTATTTTAATTTGCCAATTTGTATGTCCCTGTCCCTTTTTCCCCCTCACTCTCGCCTCGCACTCTGTGGCCTCAGTAGGGGTGTACCTAGCTTCAGAGAGTCTGGTAGCCTCAATGAAAGAATTCCTATTTCGGCACGATTTCCGAGAAGAGTTTTACTTTTACTTTCAATGTTCAGTTAGCTGGTGTATTAGATAATTTCAACTATTTTTGTTTCTCTCAACCAAACTTATTTTTGAAAAGGACAACATATTCTACCATCAGGAAATTTTAGCTGCAATACGATCACAAATATATTATATGATTTTGGTATATGTATTTATAATAAATCAACATTTAACACCAAATTACATAAATATATATTATGATTACAATCACTTTTACAATCTGACAAATTGTATGAACTTTTTCATAGCTGGTCAAGGCCATTTGGACATTTTCCATATTTTTTACGTTAGACATTAGCACTCATCTACGATCCTGCCTTTGGTGCGAAATAAGTGGAGCAAGATATAATTATATAATTAACTACCCAGGAAGGCGATATGAACGATGGCATTTTGACAAGCTAACGACTAACGGACCTTCCACTACAGTGTCAACGTGAGTGTGTTTAAATGAAAAGATTTAATGAGGAAGTTGGTCTATAATTGTCATAATACTCAAATTGCTCATACTCATACTCATTTTTTTTTTTACATCCTATTTATAACTTAACTTCTAGATAGATTAAAAGTACCAATTTTCTCTCCTTAACTTGTGATGGAAATCGTGTGACTAATTGATTTATGATGGTCCGCGTGCACAACTTAACTAGAAAATCCGTCGTACCTATTTTTAATCCATATGGCCTTTGCCTTTATTACTTTATTTATGAGACAAATAAGTATGAGTGAGGTGATTTATTTTATTTCATTTTTAATTACTTAGAGTTTTAGTAGATTGTTCATTGGGATACATTGTTTTATTGTAGTAGCACTTGTTATTTTGCAACTATTATTGTGACTGAATGAATTGCGTTTGAATTGAAAAATAGATGGATAGGTAGAGAATAAGTTGGTTGACTTCACTAAAAGGGAAACAAAATTAAAGAGTTTGTGTGACTGCCAGTTTATTAGTATTAGTATTAGATACATACAAAATAAGGATAAAGACTTTTAGGTGAGTCAGTGGATATACTTTCTTGTTTAGCTATCTTATTTTGTGTGTGTATGCATGCAGGTGTATTACAGTGAATCGCTTGCCAGTCAGAAAAAAGGGAAACGGTAAGCTGTTTAACAAAAAAAAAAAAAAAAAGACCCCAACAATTTAACTTTTCAAAGGCAATATTCAATCTTACTTATACTCGGAAGTAATAGACGATCTTACGGTTTTCATCAAATGACAAGTAACAGCAATGCAATTATAGTTTAATTGAAGCCCAAGTCACGATATTCTTACTGCTCTCATGGTGGAAATGGTTTATTCTGCATTAGAAATAATATAAAGGGAAACTATTATTTGAAAACAAAATATATGTGTGATTGTTAAGGGGTTAAATTACTGCATCCTCTGTGACACTTCTACCTGGAACCTGTCTTTCATCTACATAGGATCGTCGCCATAAATTATTAACTTATATTTATACATTTTTATGCATGCCATGTCGGTACTGTAAACGAATTTCCATTTTTTGGTGAATAAAATAAAATATATTATATTATTATTATTATTATTATTATTATTATTATTATTATTATTATTATTATTATTATTATTATTATTATTATTGTTATTATTATTATTTTATTATTTGTACGTCTGTCTTTAGATGACCCACCGTTTCTTTTATCTTCCCTTCATGCCCTCTCCTTTGCACATTAACTAATCTAACTCATGGTAAAATGAAAACTTCCTGTTCAGTTGGTGAATTATTTCAATTTCTCGTTCAATTTCAATTCAAACCAAGACATCAGGAAATTGAGTGTCTTAGTCTTATGCGAAACGAAACATGTGCCGTGAAATGAATAGACTCATAGAAGCAAGTGTTTGATGAAAATCGATACACAACAAATGGCACTGTATCATAGATAAGTGTCCATTGAGCAATATGTGTTATAAGAATGGCTAGCATAATAATTGGAGTATTAGTAGTAGTAGTAGTAAGCCTTGTAGTCGGAATGATGCTTGCTGAGAATTGTGTGATTCAGTCATAGTCGATGAGTATATCTGCTCTCTCCATACATGTTGTTAATTGTTTCCATTGGTCACGGTCCTGGGCAAGAGTTTTGAGGCTGTCGAGATCTTGTTGTGGAGTATTAGTCACAATTAATTGTTTTAAACTTTAGGCAAAGCAGGCATTTTCAATGTTGATAGGTTATAAGCTTTATTTTGTTGTTTACTTTTTGTTTGAAAGTGATACAGTTCAATTCAATACTCTGTGTATCGTTTTGCAGCAAGGGTGTCATGGACACTGAGCTGTCCCGGTGTCCAGTTAAATGTCTACTTTTAACTAGGTGTAGCAAAGATTTGCTGTGCTCTCACCACAGGTCAAAAATACTTTGATGATGGAGACTTGTTGGTTATTATGTGTAATGTAACATGACATTAACAGACCTGTCAATCCCCCTAGTTTTATAGGAAAATTCTCAATACTTTTTCTCTTTCCTGATTTCCCTAATTACCAGCTATGGCTGTTTTCCCTATTTTGGTTGCAATTTATTATTATCATCATCATCATCATTATTAACCAGCACCACCATCTTTATTTTCATCATCATCATCACCATTACTACCACCGTCGTCATCACTATCACCACCTTCATCATCAACATCATAATCATAAACATAACTTCACCATCATCATTACCACCACCACCATTATCATTATCATCATCACCACAATATCCACCACCACCTCAAACATCATCATCATCATCATCATTATCTACTACTTCCACCACCACTATCACTACTGTATGATCATCATCATCTTCCTCAAGTGGCCTCCCTGATTTGAAAGAGTGTCCATTTGATACCAATGGAGAAATCCCCAAGATTGGAAAATATATACAGCGTACCATTCTTGAATATAAATACATGCACATCATGATATCAGTACATGCACAAGTGTGTGTGTGTGCGTGTGTGTGTATGTGTGTTTGGGGGTGTTTTACATGTGATATTTGAAAGTATTATGTGATGTAAATCGCTTAGCGGTTTCGACAGGCGGCATTGATAATAAGAAATATTGTTGTTGTTGTTATTTTTGTTGTTATTATTATTAGTTGTTATTATTATTATTATTATTATTATTATTATTATCGTTCTTATACACATCTGCATTCAATCTTTCCATTTGAATTCAATAGTCTGATGTCACGTCGCCCAGCAACGGCGGTTATCGTGGTTCTAACCAAAGAAAATCAGTACTTTTTATTCTTCATGCTGGCTAGAACTTTTCATATGTCTTGTGATCAGTATGTGTAAAAGTCAATACATGATCAGATTTATAATTACTTTTTTTTTTCTCCTTTGGATACGCTTTTATGCTTGTCGGAGAAATATTTCATAAGGGCGTCCGCCATTGTTCCGATAGTTTAAAGCCAGTTACTAAGTTACCATACGTCATTACGAGAGAAGTGATGTTACGACTGTTGAAGCGTATTGTGAGTTGGATGTGGAATTCACTCCATTGTGAATTTAGGGATTTACATATTACTGATAGTAGCTCTGAATTGTTATTAAACTTCTAGAAATGTAAACGCTAAAACAATTGACATCTACAGAATCAGAATGTTTCTTTTACCTTCACACTGAAGCAGCAACAGGGGAGGTACTTACTGTGTCTTCTATCCCCCTGTCTTTGTCTCGGATTGGGATTAATTGGTTTTGTCCAGGCCCTGGCCAGATACCCTGATTGGGGGGGGGGGGGGGGGGGGGGGGGGGGGGGAAACAGCCAAATGTATAGTTATTTTTTGGGAGATGGTGTTTTTTTGGCTGTAAATAATCTCTCGTTATGCACTGTATTATGTTTTACTTACATATTATATATGATTTGTGAACATTTGAGTGTAGTCCTCTTAGTAGGGACCTGTGCTTGTGTCTGGAGGCGACGTTTAGGTGATCTCAAACTAAGTGCTTTGATCGTGTTATCTTTGAATCTACATCTGTTTCCTATTTACCAATTCCCCTTTGTCTTACCTTTTCTTGAGTTCTTTAATTGTAATTCTAGAACTTTTTACTAACCCATTTTCTTCCTTTTTACTGGCGCTGATATAACCTTAATGTGTTGCAAGCGCCATAAAACCCTTTAAATGAAACAAGAACGAAGCAGCAACAGTAGTGGCTTGGACTTTGGACTGAATCGGTGTGCTATGGTAATGAATCCTTCTTGAAGTAAAAAATAAAGTCAGCATTTTGTAGATTCTAATTCTGTTTAAGCAGCAGTCATAGTCGATCAATATTCAATAAATGGTAACTGGATGGCTCAATGATGTGGTTTGAAATATGGGTGTCGTTTTTTTTCTGTTTTTTTTGTTTTGGTTTCTGGGTGATATTTTGTGAAAGATTAAGTCCTGTTTACTTATTGTTAAGAAATATTGATGATCTGGTTCAATAAAAATAGCAATACCAAATACATTTCCAGTAACAGCACCCATATTAGTAGTAGTAATGGTAATAACTATAACAACAACAACAACAATAATAATAATAATAATAATAATAATAATAATAATAATAATAATAATAATAATAATAATAATAATAATAATAATAATAATGGGGTTTGATACTGGAGGCAAAAATTCTGAAAATTTTCACTGGTTCGAGTGGGATCCCTGATTCGGTCAATCCACTGAAAGAGTGTCCATTTGATACCAATGGAGAAATCCCCAAGATTGGAAAATATATACAGAGGACCATTCTTGCAGGAAAATTACACATCTGTATATCTGTGCACTTGCACAAGTGTGTGTGTTAGTGTGAGTGTATGTAAAACACAACGTCTGGCTACCTAACTGTTAAGAAATATCGATGATCAGGTTCAATTAAAAAACAAAAACAATACTGGTAACAGCACCCATGTTAGTAGTGGTAATTGATAATGGTTATAATAGTAATAGTAATAATAATAGTACTAGTAATAATAATAGAAATAATTATAATAATTATAATAATAATGATAGTGATAATAATGATGATGATGATGAATGGATAATAGGGATAATGATCAACGATTCCCCTAAGAAAGGAAATATTACATTAGATGTTCATAGCGGAAAGAAATTACTCTTCCTCCAGTCATCATCATCCTCTTGTCACCACCGTATTGATTTCGGATAATTAAAAGATTGAAGAAACCAAGCAATCCAGATTTTGTTGTTGTTTGTTTGTTTGTTTGTTTGTTGTTGTTCCCTGATCTCATACATATAGAATGTCTGCAGTCATTACCAGAATCAAGAATGTAATGAGATTATAATCAGATTAGGAACTGTTTTACTGTTATTACCTCTAGTCTTAATAGGGTTAATAAGAACAGTTGTGCTTATATTTTTAATGTACATTACACTTATTATCTTAAGTTCCTGTAACTGTAGATGGTTAAGATGTTACGGCATTGCACTAATACTCTAAGAGCCTGGCTCAAGTCTCTATGTTTGCTTTTTGTATTATTGTTGAGCTGGAAACTTAAGTGCTAAGAGCCTCAGTGTTGAGGATACTGTACGCTCTATAAGAGTCTATTATTATTATTATTATTATTATTATTATTATTATTATTATTATTATTATTATTATTATTATTATTATTATTATTATTATTATTATTATTATTATTATTATTATTATTATTATTATTATTATTATTATTATACAAGTGTTCTCTTTGTGGCATTTAAGGAATAGGAGACAAGAGTTGTGGTTGCTCTTCTGAATTATTAATATGGTTGTCACAACTTTCTGAGACATATTGACTTACATTCTCTCACTGAACTCGGGTGTAAAATGGGTACTTGGTTATCAACAGCATTGTCTCTTTTGGGAAAAAAAATTTGTAATATTGCACCTTACAGGTGTCACTCAAAAATTGGTAATTTTTAGGAGAAAAAACTTGTAGTAGCTATAATTATATTTTAAATCAACAATAGGATTCAATAGTCGTACCGTCACTTCCTTCCTAATGACGCATGTTTTAATTCAGAAAAGTGAGTGGAGCAGGCACTTATGTTGGTAACAACAAGATATGAAGTGAATAGAAAAGTGCCAGAAGACAATAGAGAATAAAAAAATTTTTCGCGGCGGTGGTGGGGTTTGAACCTGCGACCTTATTGGTACGACAACTCCGCCTGGCAGGTGAGAGCGTGGCTCTACCGTGTGAGCTATCCACGAACACAAAAATATTCGTTTCAAACCCAAAGTCATTTCTAGATCCCTCTCTCACCCACTTCTTGAGACCGCCGATTCGTTCACCACCATCGCGAAGTAATTTTGACCAGCAGTTAAGCTTAATAGCCAATATTCTCATCACAAACATATAACACAGAAACGATTGAGACATTGAGTATGCTCCGGTGTATGGGGTGAATTTTTAATTCAGAAAAGTGAGTGGAGCAGGCACTTATGTTGGTAACAACAAGATATGAAGTGAGTAGACTTCTGGCACTTTTCTACTCACTTCATATCTTGTTGTTACCAACATAAGTGCCTGCTCCACTCACTTTTCTGAATTAAAAATTCACCCCATACACCGGAGCATACTCAATGTCTCAATCGTTTCTGTGTTATATATTTGTGATGAGAATATTGGCTATTAAGCTTAACTGCTGGTCAAAATTACTTCGCGATGGTGGTGAACGAATCGGCGGTCTCAAGAAGTGGGTGAGAGAGGGATCTAGAAATGACTTTGGGTTTGAAACGAATATTTTTGTGTTCGTGGATAGCTCACACGGTAGAGCCACGCTCTCACCTGCCAGGCGGAGTTGTCGTACCAATAAGGTCGCAGGTTCAAACCCCACCACCGCCGCGAAAAAATTTTTTATTCTCTATTGTCTTCTGGCACTTTTCTACTCACTTCATATCCTAATGACGCATGGTAACTTAGTAACACTGGCTCTAAACTATCGGAACAATGGCGGACGCCCGTATGAAATATTTCTCCGGCGAGCATAAAAACGTATCCAGAGAAAAAAAAAACACATAAATTTGATCATGTTTTGACTTTTACACATTCTGATCAAAAGGCATATGAAAAGGGAATGAAAAGTTCTAGCCAGCATGAAGAATAAAAAGTAATGATTTTCTTTGTTTAGAACCAAGATGGCCGCCGTTGCTGGGCGACGTGACATCAGACTATTGAATCCAATTGACCCTCACAAGAATTGAATAACACTTCAAAATCCGTAAATTATGTAGTCTGACATCAAATTTCATTTCCAATAAGTTTTAATGACTTAGAGCGTTCTGAAATTGGAGCCAATAATTCGTAAATCTACTAATTTTTAGTGATAATGGGTGGGTCTACATGTCTTGTCCTAAGACTAAATGTAATGTGTTGCTGTTGGCGAGTGGAAATGTTGCTGCTTGAAGCTCCAAAGAATAAATATCAATGTGAAATTGAATGTAAGCTTCAATTTAATTACGAAAACAGATGAAATGGACGTTTCGGGTTTCCCCTTTATCAACAAAGAGGATGAATGAAACACTACAGATGAATGAGATAATGTGGTAGTGGCATTGTTAAGATGAATAAGATGGCGTTGTTAAGATGAAAACATTGTTTTGTTTATTCATCTAAACAACGTAACTACCACATTATCTCATTCATCTGTAGTGTTTCATTCATCCTGTTTGGTGATAAAGGGGAAACTTAAAACGTCCATATCTGTTCTCATAATTATATTGAAGCTTACATTCAATTACACATTGTTATTTATGGCTAGGGACTCCAAAGCGCTTTGATTACGTTTAGTGGGTATTGTGCTATTAAATACTCAAGTTTGTTGTGTGTGTTTTTTTTCTACTACTTAAAAGGTGATAATGGAAAAGCCTTGTATAAAACTAGTACAAAACAACACATGGTACACTGGATATAAACTCTGTTTAAATGAGTTTCTTATGGTATCATGTTCATTATTATCTCGTAATGATCCAGACTCATTTCTGCATTTTTAAAATCTTTACTTCACCTCCACCATCTTCTTAAATCATTAAATTTTCATTTTTCTTTTCTTTTTCACAGGTTATAGTTCAAATATTTGTCTTGTTCACATTACTAGTTCCATCAAACAAGTCCAGAAAGAATCTCATCATTACCAATCAAGATGCGACCTTTTCTATACTTTATATTCGTCTTTAAGTTGGGTATATTTGCTATTGATGTCGTTGATGGCAAGACAGACTATGTTTATCTCAACTCGTTTCAGCACTGCAATCGTCACGAGGTGTTTCCAGTCAGTCTGTTTAAAGACTACATTGTAAAACCGGACGCTTCGCCAAACACAAAATCGCACAGTTTTATGGATTGTGAAATGAGCTTTCACTCTGTAAGGGAATACGGCCACATTTGTTTGGTGCTTGTCGGTCATGAAGGAACAATCACCGACCCTAATGCGCAACTCGAAGCAAAAGATGGTTTGGGAGAGTCTGATGACAAACTGATTGATGATTTAAAACCCTTCACCCACTCGTGGTCTCTCAAAGAGTACTGCTCCAAAGGTCAATACATCACTTTGTTTTTGAGAAGAATACGAAAGACAGAGAGCGCTCATATTAGGAAAGTGAACATTGAATTTAAAGTACTAGATATTGAAAGCAAGGACAGAGCTCTGTATTTGGATGGAAGCTACTGCGATCATACTTACTATCTAGAAAATAGTATGGTTACTTTATGGAACAGACCTCAGTTTGATGGAATGCCCACCACAATTTTGACCTCAGAATGCGGCATTCGCTTTGATAAAATGGAACAAAATCATAACAAGAGCATCTGTTTTGCTTATGTTCCATCGGATGATATCACATGCAACAGTAACTGGAAATTTGTCATTTCCACCGCGGATTTTGACTTGGATGAGAAATACTTTGTGTACAGTATGACATGTAACCAAACAGAAGCTAAAGACATTCATGTCTGGTGCGCTGAACGTACTCGTAATTTTGTTACAGTTATTTTTTGGCGGGATGAGAATATCTTATCCAATTCTACGATTGAACCCTTCAAGGATTTTCGATATGTCGTTATGGATTATGAGGGAACTAAGGACAGTTTGCTTGCAAAAGTGAGCAGCTTGTACAGAACAGATAAATCTAAAGATTCAAGTCTGGCAGACAAGTGGATAATTTACACCATAGCTGCTGTAGCTTTTGTCATTGTTGTAGCCATTATTGTCTTTTGTTGTAAACGGAGTTTGAGTTATAAACCGGTCAGTAGGGAAGACAGTTCAAAAGCCATATAGATCACGATGATCTATTATTATAATTAGAACCCCTAACTAAATGAATACATTATTTTGTACTGAAACTTCAAAAAAATGTTGACACTTTTGACAGATTTTTGTGTAGTCTTCTTTTTATTTTTTTTTTTAAAGAGAAGGTACAAGATAGTCCTGAAAACTGAAAGAAAAGGAAGAGAGAAGGTGACTTATGTAGCATATATTTAGAGAGAGAGAGAGAGAGAGAGAGAGAGAGAGAGAGAGAGAGAGACACGTTTGCACAATCCTAATTTATCTCATTAAAGAATTTTTTTACAAATTGTTTTCGGTGGTGATGCATTAGAGTCTCCACAAAATGACAAGTTTACATTTGACTTTGATTATGAAATGTCCTCATTATCATGCTACTTATTACATCTAGTCCCATTCAAAACTAAATTTAAATGTTATTTATTTTATTTTGTTTACATTGCATTATTTATTTTTAAAAATATTCCTCTCAGTGTGAGGACAGGATGCATAAGTAGCTCAAACTGTGAAGCAAGAAAATAATTAAGGGTAGATGCCCATTGTTCTAAATGTCCTGAAAGAGATATTGTGCTCTAGACTTTCAATAGAATTCAGGTTTTAGCATACAAAAATCTTTCCTTTACATTGACCCGGATCTTTCACTATCTAATTTTCCCCCCTCTATTTTATCATAAAGACGAATAAGAAATTTAACTGAACCGGAGTAACAGCATTCATGTTTACTAACACATGTCTTGTCCCTCCCCCTACCAGCAATCTGTCTCCTGTTTAAAATTAAATTTTAGCTCAATGCCTTTATCAGAGAGAATATGATTTATTTTAATTGTAAATCAACGGTTTTGGTTGCAAATCATTCAACTCGAGAAACCTAAACTATGCAAAAGGGACTTTTTTAGAAATCTAATGATAATTAAACGGTCCAATGGAAATATAGTTTTTTTTGACATGACTGAATTTAAGCATTTTCATTGGATGGTTGTTTTCCAAACATTTATAGACATAATACATCATTGGTTGAATAGTGATCTTGGCCCTATGTTAGAAAACTGCAAATTCTTGGAGTTGAATTGTTTGTGTCTGAAGCATCAATATAATCAATATTATTATCTGCATGTGCCAGTCCCTTGCAAATGTTTCAAGTATTAAGAAATTTAATAAAATGTTATGTCATGTTACGGTAATGTTATGATTGAAATCCATAATTATAGTGAGTAAATATCTACTGTCTATGAAAATTAATACATCTTCTATACAAGTCCACATATGTCATAATGACTGTAGTTTTTAAAAATATGTTAATAGTTCATAAAGACCCCGATGAATTCAGTATTTATCTTTAAGATCTTGGAGATAGTGTTTGTCATGTTATGTAACAGTGTTAATTATCAGTAATGCATGAAGTCTTTTGAACACTATTACTTTCCTTTGTATCAATCTATTTCTTAATAGGTACAATTTGTGATCGCTATAGTGTTTGTCATGTTATGTAACAGTGTTAATTATCAGTAATGCATGAAGTCTTTTGAACACTATTACTTTCCTTTGTATCAATCTATTTCTTAATAGCTACAATTTGTGATCGCTGTGCTTTTGATTTAAATCTTGCACTTTCTATACCACACTTTTCGGATTATTTTACTTTGAATTAGATTTGCATAATATCAAAGTGGTCATCAACTTATGAAATGATCAATTGGAAGTGATGAAAAAGCGCTTTCTGTGTTTGTTTTTTGGGGGGTTAAAAAAATTTTTCTATTCTTTAAATGTTTGCCTTGATAAATAGTTGTTCAGTTCAGGCACAATTAACAATATATGGATATTCTTTTGTGACCATGACCTTTGACATTTTACCACAATGCCATAAAGGTAGAACACCTAAAGTGCTAAGCCAAAATAAAAGGTGCTCAGAATCTTAATTATTTCCTTATCTTATGTTTCATATTGTTTATATATTTATTTTTATATGTTAAATTATTTTTTGGCCCACAAGAGATTAATGGTGCATGCAACTATTTTATATCTTTTCAGTCCACCCCCCCCCCCCAATCCAATAAAAAATGAAAAGAAACTTCACTCTTTTTCATTCTGGCTTGATCTTACATGCATGCACTATTTACGCATTTACACAACTGCTAAAACTAAAAGACATGAGTTTTAAAAGTTCAGATAATTTTTTATAAAAAGAAATAAAGAAATAATATGAAATGAAACAGAAGGAAATACTATGATTCATTAGCAGTGATGCTCTTCAATCTATAATAATTTCTTTTTATCCTTAGCTATGCTTTTTTAATGACTGTCATGATAAATAAATGTTTTATTTTTTTGTATTAGGATATATATATATAAATGTTGTCATTTAGAGCCATACCACAGGCAGGAAAGTCGTTGAAAACATAAATAAATGAATTAATATTAATTATTATTATTTTTATTATTGTTAATGTTGTTGCTGTTATTATTATTATTATTATTATTATTATTATTATTATTATTATTATTATTATTAAGATTACTATAATGAATATTTTACAAATATAAACAGCAGCAACAAAGCAAGTCTCTTTAGTCAAAGTAAAAGCCATTACATTACTGCTGATTCCTCATATACTCGTATATCTGAATCATTGTCTAGTTTCCACCAAGGCGAGTGTCATGTGTGTTTGGCTCTCAGCGTACACTGATGGTTGATAATGAGATCGATATGTGGAATTTAGCCATCAGAATACTATTATATATTGTCTGAGAATAGTGAAATTTGAAGATTAAATGTGTTGCACTTTGATATCTTTTTAAATTAAAAAAAAATTATTGTTATATAACTATGCATAGAGGAGGAGGGGGGGGGGGGGTTTATCCTAGTAAATGTTGTAAATCTCCATAAAAGAAGTTATATTTGAATTGTAGATAGATAAATAAAGTATATAGTCGTTTGTTCAAGAGTCATTTTTATTTATACCATATGAAATATGAGATAGTAATCAAACACATTTATCTCTGTGTGCCATTGAGTAACTTGATCACATGGTTTCATTGCATTATCTCTTACTCTAGTCATTATTATCTTAAAATTGATGATCGTTGTTATGTTAAAGATGTTGTATAAGGTAAATTCATTTAATTCATTCCTCATTATTAATCATACGAATCCTTAAATGCATATAATATAGTTTTTTGGTAGTTGTTTAAGTTTAAACCTTATGGTGGTTGGTACAGTTGACTGTCTGATGTTTAAGAAGAAAAATGTGATGGATATTTGTGTTTGTAGTATATATATATATATATATAATATATATATATATATATATATATATATATATATATATATATATATATATATATATATATATATAATATATATATATTGGTAAAACGTGCCTTCAAGTACTTTGTACGTCCTATTAGAATCATTCTGTCGTTTAGAACATCTTCAACCTATCATGTCCGTTTTAATCAATGAATTTCAAATTGTGGCTTGCAAAGCAAAGAAGAAGATAAAAACCAATCATTATGTTATAATTTGAATTTGCCTTGCAGGCCAAATACGAGAATTTTTGCAGCCTTCATCATCTGATGCCAATGAACCGTCTTGTTCTAGGCTCTGATTGTATGCTGGCTGTTCTTCAAAACATTAACCGATTGAATAAAATTGATTTTTTTGTTGTTGCGGACAAGACAGAACTCTTTCATGATTGTCACATCGACTAAGTGTCTAATAGCCAAAAAGTGAAATTAATGCGAACAATCTAAATATTTTTTTTAAAGTATAAGAATTGGTTGTCATGACAAATAGATATGGATGACTTGGATAGAGTGACAATTGGGTGGGGTTCATGACCTCCCATAGTGGGCAGGGAGGTACTTACTGTGTCTTCTATCCCCCTGTATCTGTTTTCCAACATGCTTTCTGTCTTCGTCTTGAAATGAGATTACTTGGGTTTTGTTCTAGCCAGATACCCTGGCTGAGAGGGAAACAGTCAAATGTATAGTTAAGGTTTTGGGAGATGATTTTTTTTTCCCTTGTAAATCATCTCTCTGTTATGCACTGTATTATGTTTGTTTACATGTGATGTTTGATTTGTAAACATTTTAGTGTATGCCTCTCAGTGGGGGGCCTGTGCTTGTGTCTGGATTAGACTTTTAGGTGATCTCAAATTGGGACTTTGACTTTTGCTCTTGGAATATACATCTGTTTCCTATATGAACCAATTCCCCTTTGTCTTAACTTTTCTTGAGTGCTTTAATTGTAATTCTAGAATTTTTACTTTCCCATTTAATTCCTATTTACTGGCGCTGAAATGACCTAAATGTGTTGTAAGCGTGGAAAAACCCTTAAAAACAAACAAACAAACAAAACTATTTTAAACCACAAAGGAAAATTCTGTTGAAATAATTCATTGTTGTGTTTAAAGAAGGATGACAGCAACTGTTACTGCTGGAAGCTGAGGACTTTGAATGGGCGATAATTTCTGCATTTTGGTGAGGAGCGCTCAAATTTATTGTGGTCTTCATTCTAGAATGCTTAGAAAACAAAGAAAAGAAAAAGAAATGCCTTACTTGATCTCCCCATGGTGTGAAAGGGGGGTGGGGGATCTTCTATTTCCCTATATTTCCTTTTTCAGGTAGCTTTCTGTCTTTGTCCTAGCCCTGGCTGAAATCCTTAACCGAAGATGAAACTGTCAAATACATAGTGTTTGTTTTGGGAGATATATTTTTTTCCTTGTAAATCATCTCTCTGTTGTGCATTGTTATTGTTTTTGTTTTGTAAATATTTTGAGTGTATTTGGATGAGACTTTTAGGTGATATCAAACTAAGTACACTGATCGTATGTTTTGAACCAATTCCCTTTATCATACTTTCTCTTGGGCGCTTTTAATTGAATTTCTCGATTATCCCAATTTTCTTCCTATTTACTCGCGTTGATATGACCAAAAATCATTACAAACACCATTATAAAACCCTTTAAAGATGACATATAATCTCAGAATGTCTGAAAATTGCATCGAGGTAAACAGAAGAGAAATGTCTTGATTCTTTGTTAGATATTACTACAACATCGAGCAGCCAACTGTTCTGGTAAATTTGGAACTGTCGCGATTTGGCAATCTTTGAAAAAAAATTTAAAGGAAAAAAAAAATTGGACATTAAATGTATGGGGAAATGTCCCTTGCATGTCCCAGGATTATTTTTTTTTTTTGACTAGCAAATTAGAACAAGGTACTGAAAAAGCTCTAAATCTAGATTATATTATACAATAGTCCAAACATACTGCTATTCTGGGTCATGACGGTATTGTGCATTAGGATGTCCCATTAAGCTCTTTCTGACATGGCGGTTTTTTGCAAAAAAAAAAAAAGATCACAAATTTTGCAAGCTAAAAACAGCAAAATTTGCGATTAATTTTCCTAACAATTAGTTCATGAAAGAGAAAGGTATTTGTTGTTAAAGGTTTCATGGTGCTTGCAACAAATGTAAGGTCATATCAGTGCCAGTAAAAAGGAGGAGAATGGGATAGTAAAAAAGAAACTACTCTTGATTATTTATCTTTCACGTTCTGCATGAGCTATGAAATTAGAAGAAGAAAAAAATTCGTCTTTTAAAAAAATTGTTTTTTTTTTTTGGCCATTAAAAATTTTTGTTTTTTTTTTTGTTTTTTTTTTCTTTCCAAAATCTCGAAAATTTGCCAAAAATTGCAGATTTTGCGGCCGCAATGCAAATCAGTGATATTTTTTTATATTCCAGCCTTTAAAAAGTTGGCCGCTATGCTACATTTTCAGCTGGTCATAATTTTTTGTGTAGGAATGGATGTTTATGTATGTGTGTTTGTGTCTGTTCTTTTGTTATCTCTTCAAAAAAATAAAAAAGGAAAAGTACCCGCCCTTAGTTTTTGTGATTGAGATGCATGCAATATTGTAAATATTTAACGAAAGAGATAGCATTAAGTATGAAATTTATTTTTGAGGTTTAATTAACAAAGAGTCCTGTTTATGGTATACTTTTTTCAATAAATTCCTATCTGTACTTATCAATCATTTGTTAATCCCACCTTAATAATTACATCTTGCTCTCGAGGGTAGCCCCCCCCCCCCTTTTTTTTTTCTTGTTGTTGTTGTTGATATTGTTAATTGTTAATAATATGTTCTTGTTGGTTAATGGTTAAAATACCATTTAAATGATTCCATTGTTCAATGGTGTAAGAAATAGATCTGGGTGGGGTTCCTGGCCTCCCATAGTTGGCAGGGAGGCACTTACTTGACTTCTATCTCCCTATATGTTTTCCAATTTGCTTTCTGTCTTTGTTTCGGAATGAGATTACTTTGTTTTGCCCTGGCCCAGATACTGTGCACATTTCGGGTTTCCCCTTGATCAACAAAACAAAATGAATGAAACACTACAGACGAATTAGATATTGTGATTGTGATAGTGGTGTTGTTAAGGTGAATAAACAAAAACATTATGTAAAGTGTCACAACTTAAATGTCGGTGCCCCGTTTTTTCCCCCTCCGATGTAATATTTTTCTGATTTGAATCATTTAAAAAAGATCTGATCTTTGAATTTGATACTGATATATAATTTTCCCATTCTTTTAAAACAACTAAAAACAGCTTTTCAACGGGAGTTGCAAGGCCCTTCGAGTGTCTAAATCTGAATTACACCTTGACTCGTATGATTTTCTTTCAATCCAATCCAAAAATCTGGGTGGAGTTCCTGGCCTCCCATAGTGGACAGGGGTGACACTTACTGTGTTTTCTATCCCCTTATAGCTGTTTTCCAATGTGCTTTCTGTCTCTGACTTGGAATGAGATTACTTGGTTTTGTCCTGGCCCTGGTCAGAGTCCTTGGCTAGGAGGGAAACAGTCAAATGCATAGTTATTGTTTTGGGAGATGATATTATTTTCCTTGTAAATCAGCTCTCTGTTAAGTATTATTAATATTTGTTATTTTGAGTGTATAATGTAAGCATTTGAGTGTATTCCTCTTTGTTGGATCTTGTGATTGTGTCTTGATGAGACGTATAGATAATCTCAAACTAAGAACATTGATGGTATGCTCTTGGAATCTACATCTGATCCCTTATTTGTTCCCAGTTCCCCTTTGTCCTACTTTTTCTTGGGTGCTTTAGTTGTAATTCTAGAATTTGACTATCCCATTTTCTTCCTTATGTGTTGAAAGCGCCGTAAAACCCTTAAAAACAAACACACAAACAATCCAATCCAATTCAATCCAAAAATAGTTGCAGCTTCATGTGATGAAGATTGACGCAACTAGTTGTGGGGTGGGATGGCATTGGCGTAATATCTATCTATTTATTTTAAACTGGTCAATATAACTATAGAATATTGTCAGGTTATTGATTGCTCTGACATTTTCAGGGATGCTGTTCCATACGCGAATGGTACTGGGGAAGAACGAATTTAATTCATTTCATACTTTAATTGCTTCCTAATATTCTTTGCAATGGGTGTTGTTTTAATTAACAAATGATGTGGTTTTTAAGTTAATTGATATGAAAATGTCTTAGTTTGATACTTTTTTTATAATTACAACGTGAACATGGTTATTCGAATTATTTTTTTAAACTTTACTCTTTTGAATTGTCATTTTACAATTGGCTTTCATTAGCGAATGCTGTATGGCTTTCATGTTTTATTTTTTGTTTAAATTTACATTGAATACCAGACTGGTGGATGGTTGCAATAGGGCTATTGGAAGATTCTCTTCTCTCCCTTTTATGACTGTTGTTGTCCTCTCTAAACGCTTTTCTGTCTTTGTTCTTGATTGAATATTTTGTGTTACATGAAGTGCCAGATCATCTTGAATCTCGTTTCTTATCAACTAACAGTTGCTGGGTTGGGTTCCTGACCTCCCATATTGGGCAGAGAGGTACTTGCTGTGTCATTTCCCCTTCTTTCTCATTGGGGTCGGTTTAACCTCTTCTAAATGTGTTGCAAATGGGTGGTTGAAAACAATCAACAAACATTGAATGTCATAAAGGCCATTCTCTTTCTCTCTCTCTCTCTCTCTCTCTCTCTCTCTCTCTCTCTCTCTCTCTCTCTCTCTCTCTCTCTCTCTCTCTCTCTCTCTCCTGCTCCTTCTCTCTCTTTCTCTCTCTCTCTCTCTATCTCTCTCTCTCTCTCTCTCTCTCTCTCTCTCTCTCTCTCTCTCTCTCTCTCTCCTTTCTCCTCTCCATACAATCATCATAAGCATCATCATCATCATCATCTAATTCTTCTTCTTCTTCTTCTTCTTTTCATCAGCGACAACATCATCATATTAACTGATTGACATGGTCATACTGAGTGCATATCGTGTATGTGTTTCTGTGTGTGTATGTTTGGGAGGGTTGGTGGTATCTATATATTCTATAAATTTCTCTCCTATAAATAATGTAAATAACCTAAATTCACTGCATTGATTTTCTTTGATTTGTTTTACTTATTTTAAACCACAGTTTAATTTATTGAAAGTGGCAGCTCTTATGTTTCATTACTTTTTTCATTTTTTTTTTCACAAAGGTATAGATTTATTATTGGATCGTATTAACAATTTATAAATTAACCATTAATAATTATTACTAATTTACAGGTTCTCCATATTTTCTTTGGTATTTTTATTTTCCCTTTTTTCACATGCATTTTTTTATTTGTTTCTCCTTTTTAAAAAAAATAATCTTAACATGCATGAAAATATTTTTGAATCTAATTTTAATTATTGAGGAATGTATGTGACTATTATGATATGAAACAACACCTTTTTGTGTGTAAGGGATGTGTTCTGTATTACATCAGTGCCATACTCTGAAGAAAGAAGAAAAAAAAAACCATTAAAATTTTGGACAGAAAACTTGTTCTTCAAATAAAGATTGATTATGATAACCCTCATCATGCCAAAAACTCAAGGGACTCAGTGTGGTTGGATGGCTCAGTGGCTAGTGCAACTGATCGCTGATCTCTCTCTCTCAGCCAGTTTGGAAGGTGCCGTGTCAGTCGTATCCCAAATTTGGCTCTGACACAGCGATATGTTTATTCTCTGTTTTCATCTGGCACTTCTCCTTACCCGATATTTCTCATCATTAAGAGACGTCTGTGAAGTTTTTGGCAAGATGAGAGTCATCTTGATAGATATTTGAAAGACAAGTTTTTTTTTTTGGCCAAAATTTGAAAAAAGTTGAGTTTTTTTTTTCTCATAGTACAGCGGACAGGTGGTACAGCTTGCTTGATCATTAGCCCCTCTAGTCTAAGCCATTCAAACCCTGGGTAACTCAAACCAGCCCGTAAAGTTTGATGGCCTTGTTTTTATATTTTATTTCATTTTGACTTTTTCATAATATGAACATGGTTTGGGATTTCTCCATCTTGGTCCACCTGCATGTTTCTGTTGTAAGGACTAAGAAAACCTGTTTGGGCTATTAACTACAGTACATATTTTAAACACGTATATTGATTTATGCATGATAAGTCTATATAAAAGTTGAGGAGTTGTGCATTAGATTTATTGTTACATTTCAACCGTTGTCGGATTTTCAGGTCATTTGTGCCTCACAGGTCTAGACCAGAGCCACAAGAGTTCTGATGTCCTTTCGACTCACACATACTGGATGGGGTCTTTTGACCTCCCATGGTTGGCAAGATGTTACTAGAGGTGTGTGTGTGTGTGTGTGTGTGTGTGTGTGTGTGTGTATGTATGTGTGTTCTATCCCTCTATATCTGTTTTCTGAGTTGCTTTCTGTCTTTGTATTGCAATGGTTTTGTTTTGGCCCTTGTCAGATTCCTTGGTTGACAGAGTTCTTTGAATCTACATCTGTTCCCTATTTGAACCATTCCCCTTTGTCTTACTTTTTTCCTCAAGTCCTTTTAGAATGTCTTCAATATCCAATTTTCTTCCCTTTTACTGGCGCTGATATGACCTAAATGTCTTGCAAGCGCCGTAAAACCCTTTTAAAAAAACAAAACATGAGTCTACTTTCTTTAGGTGTTTATGAGCCAATGTTTTGTTTGCAAGCAAAGATCAACTCAACTCAGTCTATCTGTTTGTTGTGTACCATAGACCTGTTCTTAGCATTGATATGACATAACGTTATGCGAGCACTGCTAAACTAAAAATTACTGATTTAGTGCACAAATACGATCATATGGTATGTATATATAAATATATAAATGTTTATGAAATATTTACAGCTACTATTTACAATTTATTACAGAATTATGCAATCATCTGTTTACCTCCATTTGGTTTCATTTACTATATTTCCCTCGATTCTATTTTAGATACACTCTGGGTGGGGTTCCTGACCTCAGATAGTGGGCTGGGAGGCACTTACTGTTTCTTCTATCCCCTTATATCAGTTTTCCAACATGCTTTCTGAATTTGTCTTGGGATGAGATTACTTGGTTTTGTCCTGGCTTTGGCCGGATACCCTAGCTGTGAGGGAAACAGTCAAATGTATATTTAGAGTTTTGGGAGATGATATTTTTTGTCTTGTAAATCATCTCTCCGTTATGCTCTGTATTATGTTATGTTTACATATCATATATGATTTGTAAACATTTGAGTGTATTCCTCTTAGTGGGGACCCGTGCTTGTGTCTGTATGAGACTTTTAGGTGATCTCAAACTAAGTACTTCGATAGTGTGCTCTTGGAGTCTACATCTGTTTCCTATTTGAACCAATTCCCCTTGGTCTTATCTTTTCTTGGGTGCTTTAATTGTAATTCTAGAGATTTTTACTATCCCATTTTCTTCCTTTTTACTGGTGCTGATATGACCTAAATGTGTTGCAAGCACGTAAAACCCTTAAAAACAAACAATCAAACAGATACACACAATACTTGGTTTTCTTCAAACTGTAGTGCTCCCATTATTTGTCTCATTATAGCTTCACGGTCTAACTGCATATTTTCACCAAGGGCAGTTACAAAGGCAATGTGATTCGGGCTTCAATAAGGCCCGAATACCATTGCTTTTATACCGCTGTTTTGGAAGTTGTTTTTTTTTACCTCTCATAGTAGGCCTGAGGTTACTAGCTGTGTCTTCTCTGCCCCTATATCTGTTTTCCGAGTTTGCTTTCTGTCTTTGTCTTGGAATGGGATTACTTGGTTTTGTCCTGGCCCTGGCTGAAGTCGTTGGCTGGGAGGGAAAATCAAATTTATAGTTATAGTTTTGCAAGATGATATTTTTTTCCTTGTAAATCAACTCTCTGTTATGTAGTGTTATATTTTCTGGTTTGAAAATAGAACAATTTGTAAACATTTGAGTGTGTTCCTCTTAGTGGGACTCTGTGCTTAAGTTTGGATAAGATTTATTTTAGGTGATCTCACTCACAGTACATTTTTATTCCCATTAGGTGTGCAAAACAAAACCTTTATTATATAAAAAAAAGTTTTATCTGTTGATAACGAAAAGTTGAGAGCAACAGGGTTTGTGAAGTACAATCTGTTTTTTCTTCATTTTTGAATTGTTGATAATATATTGTTTTGAGTCCTAGATTAGTATTATATTTTGTAATGACCACACCACGTCTGTTCCGATTTCATTGCAATCATTTATTATCACTGATGAGCTTATTTTGCATTTTTATGATGTTTTACCATGTATGCATTAAAAAATTGTTTTACTTTGATCAGTCTTTGATTAAATATTAGAGATTTTGTAAATTATAAATTTAACCAGCGATGCCAATAGGAAACAAGTTTGTCCACTCTTGTTGTCTCTTATATTCCCTTTTATTATCTGTTGTCTCTTTCCTTCGGTTTTCTTTCCCTGTCTATAATTAATATGAGACCACTTTACTGCATTTGTGACACAATGCATGGCTTTGGTCCTATGTTGGGTATAACTAAACGTCGAAATAAAACGGTTTTTCGTGTATTATAAACGTTTAAATTTGACATATTTTGTTAGTTGTTGATGAGAACGTATGTAGTTTTCAAACTGCAAAAAGCTCTTTATTTCATAATTATGACCCACAGTCTCATAATAGTATTATATCGGGATGGCTGGGTGGGGATCTTGACCTCCCATAGCGGGCAGGGAGGTACATACTGTGACTTCTATCCCCTTATATCTGTTATCCAACATGCTTTCTGTCTTTGTCTTGGAATGAGATAACTTGTTTTTTTTCCTGGCCCTCGTCGGAGTCCTGGCTGGGAGGGAAACAGTCGAATGCATAGTTATTGTTTTGGGAGATGATATTTTTTTCCTTGTAAATCATCTCTCTGTTATGTATTATTATATATTATTTTTAATGTATAATGTAGGCATTTGAGTGTATTCCTCTTTGTTGGATTTTGTACTTGTGTCCAGATGAGACTTATAGGTGATCTCAAACTAAATACATTGGTGGTATGCTCTTGGAATCTACATCTGATCCCTATTTGTTCCCAGTTCCCCTATGTATTACTTTCTCTTGGGTTATTTAATTGTAATTCTAGAACTTTTTACTCTCCCATTTTCTTCCTTTTTACCGGTGCTGATATAACCTAAATGTGTTGCAAGCGCCGTAAAACCCTTAAAAACAAAACAAACAAATATATCGGGATGGAGTAAGTGTAGGACATTGAGTTTATAGCCACAAATATTGATGGTCGGTGGATCAAAACTCTTCAGTCCATATACGAGTTTTGCACACCATGTTTTATTTAATTTTGGGCAGATCAGACCTCTGCAGACCAAAATTTAATAAAACATGGTGCACAAAGCTCATATGTAGACTTCAGAGGTTTGATCCACCAGTCGTGAAAATCGAGACCTCAGAGGTTTGATCCGTGGACCATTGATATGAAACTGGTGTTAATTTCTATTCGATATGATGGAGAATAAATACAATTGCTTACATTGCATTCCTATAGTGGGCAGGGAGGTACATACCGTGTCGTCTACCCCCCTATATCTGTTTTTCAACTTGCTTTTTTTGTCGGGATGAGATTACTTGGTTTCGTCCTGATCCTGGCCTGATACCCTGGCTGGGAGGGAAATAGTCAAATGTATGGTTAGTTATGGGAGATAATATTTTTTTCCTTGTAAATCATCTCTCTGTTTTGCACTGTATTATTTTTCCTTTTACATTTGTATGTCCGTAAACAATCAAGTTGTTCCTCTTGGCGGGGACCTGTGCTTGTGTCTGGATGAGACATTTAGTGATCTCAAACTAAGGACACTGATAGTGTGCTCTTGGAATTTACATCTTTTCCTTATTTAAATCGATTCCCCTTTGTCTTACTTTTCTTGGTGCTTTAATTGTAATTCTAGAACTTTTTACTATCCCATTTTCTTCCTTTTTACTGGCGCTGATATAACCTAAATGTGTTGCAAGCGCCGTACAACCCTTAAAAACAAAACAAAAACAAAACCCTTAAAAACTAAAACAAAACTGTAACCATAAAAAGTAATAAACAAAAATGAATATAACAGCTTAAAAAAAGAACAAAATACCAAACACGGAACGTTTTCATGTTTGGTATTTTGTTCTTTTTACAGTCCACAGCTTCTAGCCGCCTAGTATAATTCTAACACCACAATATGGTCTATCACTATTGGAAATGCTGTTTTTGAATTGACTTAAAATAGTAAAACTAGAAATCGATTGATCGTTTATAATTTAATTTATCATTGATGTCGGCATTCTCTCAGCGATGTTTATTTTGAAATGCTATTTATATTCTAGTCTTGGGTCGGATTCCTGACCTCCCATAGTGGGCAAGGGGGTTACTTACTGACATCTTCTATACCTCTATATCTGCTTTCCAACATGCTTTCTGTCTTTGTCTTGGAATGAGATTACTTGGTTTTGTCTTGGTCCTGGCTGGGAGGAAAAAAGGCAAATGTAAAGTTTTGGGAGATGATATTTTATGTCTTGTAAATCATCTCTCTGTTATGCAGTGTATTATGTTTTGTTTACATGTTATATATGATTTATGAACATTTGAGTGTTTTCTTCTTAGTGGGGACCTGTGCTTAACGTCAGGATGAGACATTTAGGTGATCTCGAACTGTATTTTGATAGTGTGCTTTTGGAATCTACATCTGTTTCCTATTTGAACCAATTCCCCTTTGTCTTACCTTTTCTTGGGTGCTTTAATTGTGATTCTAGAACTTATCATTTTCTTCCTTTTTACTGGCGCTGATATGACCTTAATGTGTCGCAAGCGCTGTCAATCTCTTTTAAAAAAACAAAACAAAACCAAAAACTTGATCCGATTGGTCCATTGTATGTACTTATTTTATTTGTTTATGTTTATTTTGAAATGCTATTTACTTCTATTCTAGTCCCAATGTGCGTTGCATTTTTTGTTTTTGTACTATTCTTTGCAGAAGGATCACATATCCATGACAACAAATTTATATCCACAATGACAAATTCTTAAATGAGCTGTTTGTAAAACATTTTTTGAACAGAAAAGTTATGACCAACAGGAGGTGTTGACTTAAAGCAGAAGTTGACTTCTATCCATTACAAATGGAACACACTGACTTAGAGATAAAGAACAGAAAATTTAGGACCAACAAGAGGTGTTGACTTAAAGCAGAAGTTGACTTTATTGGATTCCACTGTATTCCAGTCACAACAGGCAGTATGTCTTTTACTTTTAGGGCCAAACGAATGATAATAATAAATACGAACACCACATAAACAATAATGGTCTCTGTTTGAGACTGACTGTTACTAAAAAAAAGATGTACGCCTCATCAGCGAGGCAGGTACAAATTCATTCTGCCTTGTTGGGTGGGGTCTTCTGATCTCCCACGGTATGCAGAGGTCACTTGCTGTGCCTTCTATCCACCATATTATGTTTTCCTTTTCCATGTGCTCTCTGTCTTTGTTCGGGATCAAGATTACTCAGTTATTTCCTGGTCATGGCAGGGATCCTTAGCTGGGATTGAGACAGAAAAATGAACACCTTTTTTTTTTTTTCGAGAGAGATAATATTTTTCTTTATCATCTTTCTGTTAATTAGTTTTGAATATGTAAATATTTGAGTGCATGTCATAATGAGAACCCTTGCTCGTGTGTCTGGGTGTGGCTTTTAGTTAATGTCAAAATAGGGACAATAATGGATTGCTCATGGAATCTTCTGTTTCCTATTTAACCCTCCCCATACCAACTATAGGAAAATCGTCACATTCGTTACGATACAACCAATATTTTTCTTATTCAAATTTCTTTTGTACATCATAAAATTTAAAGAAAATGAAGAGTATGTTGTAGAGCATGTTTTGCTACAGAAATTATTTATCGCAAGAACTTACTGCTGTTGTGTTCGAGTGATAAAAAATATTTTTTTGTGTTAGTTGGATGTGAAGTTTTGGGGAAAATCCTGAAAATGCCTGGTAAGGAGAGAGTTAAACCAGTCCACTTTGTCTTTTTTTTTTTAGCGCTTTAGCTTCAGATCTAGAACCTTTCCCATATCATCTTTCTTTGTAATGGCGCTGGAATGACCTACAAGTATCACAACCGCGGTAAAACCCCTAAAAACAAAAACACACAAACAGCAATATACTTTACTTACTTATGCCCGTCACTCCTAGTGGAGCATAGGCCATCGACAACAGTCCTCCATCTTCCTCTGTCCTGGGCCATCTTCTCCAACTCTCCCCAGGTGTGTCCCATCCTCTTCATGTCCGCCTCCAGGTCTCGCCGCCAGGTGTTTCTAGGCCGCCCTCTCTTCCGTTTTCCCTGGGGGTTCCATCTCAGCGCCTGCCTAGCGGTGTTATTGGTTGGCTTCCTCAGGGTGTGCCCAATCCATCTCCATCGGCGGCGTCTGATTTCGTCTTCTGCTGGCATTTGAGATGTTCTCTGCCACAGGTCTGCGTTGTTGATCCTGTCTGGCCAGTGAATCTTGAGGATCCTTCTGAGGCAGCTATTGATGAAGGTCTGTACTTTTCCGGTGGTGGTCTTCGTGGTCCTCCAGGTCTCCGCTCCATACAAAAGGACTGACTTGACATTTGAATTGAAGAGTCTTATTTTGGTTCGGGTTGACACCACCTTGGAGCTCCAGATGTTTTTAAGCTGCAAGTATGCTACCCTCGCCTTGCCAATTCTTGCCTTTACGTCTGCATCTGTGCCACCCTGTTTATCTAATATGCTGCCTAAATACGTGAAGTGGTCAACCTCATCCAGTTCGCTCTCGTGCAGTTTGATTGGTTCTTTACTATTTGTGTTTATTTTGAGGACCTTTGTTTTACCCTCATGGGCCCTGAGTCCGATTTGTGATGACTTTGCTGTTATCTCTGTTGTCTTGTCCTGCATTTGTTGGTGATTGTGGGACAGCAAGGCCAAGTCATCTGCAAAGTCCAAATCGTCGAGCTGGTCGAACAATGTCCACTGAATCCCATTTCTCCTACCTGCCACTGCTGACCTCATTGTCCAGTCAATCGCCAAAAGGAAGAGAAAGGGTGACAGAAGACATCCCTGTCTGACTCCAGTGTTCACATTGAAGCTATCTGTCAGTTGTCCCCCATGGATTACTCGACAGGTCACTCCCTCGTAGGAACTTTGGATCAGGCTGACTATTTTTGTTAAACAGCAATATAGACAGACAAAAAAAAATATATTTAAAAATTTAAAATTGTTACATAATATTGTTTCCATTGGCATCTCTCGTTGATCACCATGATTCTCGAATCATACCTTTCAGTTTTACTAATTTATAATTTAATGTCTTTGATTTTGCCCTGATTTTATTTTCTTTTGTTGATATTGATTGAACGCATGCAAATATGAAATTAAAATATATTTATATTTATCCCTTGTTTCATTTATACTATACAATACACATCCCACGCATTGTGAAACTTTTAATTTTATTTCACTGCATTTCACATTAAAGTTTTTAATATTCTGGTTACACTGGTTTCATTTTGTTTTATTCCAACATTTCTTATGTATAAATATCATCTATGGTCATTAGCAGATTTCTGGGTGGTGTCTTTTGTCCTCCCATAGCGGGCAGAGGGGCTCTTATTGTGCCTTCTATCGTCTTGGAATGAGATTACTTGGTTTTGTCTTGGCCCTGGCCAGAGTCCTTGGCTGGAAGGGAAACAGTCAAATGTATAGTTTTAGTTTGGGGAAATAATATTTTTTCCTCTTGTAAATCATCTTTCTGTTATATTTTTTGTTTATAATATATAATGGTTTGTAAATATTTTAGTGTATTCATCATAGTGAGAACCTATGCTTGTGTCTGGATTAGACTTTTAATCTAAGTACACTGAAAATGTGCTCTTGGAATCTACATCTGTTTCCTATTTGATCCATTCCCTTTTGTCTTACTTTTTTCTCAGTGTCTGTCTGGTTAAAATATATTGTACTCCCAAAAAACAAAAACAAAACAACAAACAAACAAAACAAAACATGTAAGCTACCAAATGACAAAACTATGCATGAAACTGAAACGAAACATTGACAGTCGTAACTCCATTTTCACGAAGAGGGGAGGCTACTGGACCCTTCACTCATTTCGAATTAGATGTGAGAGGTTGTTTCTCTTGAAAATGGATAACATAAACCTTGCTTAAGATTAACTTGTTTTATGGTCTCAATAAGTTGTCTTAAGCAAACTTCACTGCATATTCTTTCCTATTCGTGGAATAATTTTGCTCTTTCTTATGTGTGACTTTGTGGGCTTTTGATATGGCAATCGCTTAGTTTGAAATTACCCAAAGGTTCCATCAAGAGACAAGAACAGGATCCCTCTACAAGGGATACACTCTGGGTGGGGTTCCTGACCTCCCATAGTGGGCAGGGAGGTACATACTGTGTCCTCTATCCCCCTATATCTATTTTCCAACATGCTTTCTGTCTTTGTCTTGGAATGAGATAACTTGGTTTTGTCCTGGCCCTGGCTTGGAGGGAAACAGTCAAATGCATCGTTATTGTTTTGGGAGATGATAATTTTTTCCTTGTAATCATCTCTCTGTTATGTATTATTATAGTTGTTATTTTGAATGTATAATGTAAGCATTTGAGTGTATTCCTCTTTGTTAGATTTTGTGCTTGTGTCAGGATGAGACTTATAGGTGATCTCAAACTAAGTACATTGGTGATATGCTCTTGGAATCTACATCTGATCCCTATTTGTTCCCAGTTCGCCTTTGTCTTACTTTCTCTTGGGTGCTTTAATTGTAATTCTATTACTTTTTACTATTCCATTTTCTTCCTTTTTACTGGCGCTGATATAACCTAAACATCAAGGAACACACTCAAGTGCTTACAAAATATTCTCTTTGAAGATGAAACAAAAAACAAACAAACAAACAAAAACCAAAACAAATATAGTACTTAACAGAGAGATGATGTGCACAGGAAAAAATATAATCTCCCGAAAATAATACTATACATTTGACTGTTTCCCTTCCAGCCAAGGACTCCAATCAGGGCCATGACAAAACCAATTGATCTCAATCCAAGACAAAGACGGAGAGTAATCTGAAAAGGGAAAACAGATATAGAGGGATAGAAGACACAGGAAGAGTGATCTCCCTGTCACCATTCCTGACTAATGGGTTAGGAATGGAATGGTATGTAGAACTATCAAAGACGAACATTTATGAGGACAAAAAAAGCTCTTGTTTAATATATAACAAAAGCAAATAATGCTATAATCACATATGCCTCGGATTGATTGAACTTGTGACCTTGAATCTATGGCATTGCTATTATACTTTTTTTTTTCTTTATCACAATGATGTTTCAACATATTAAACAATAAATTGTCAAAATATAACATTGTTAAAATATATTTTTTTTTAAATATGCAAACAAGAAAAAAAGGGTAGATTTCTATTTTTTATTACAATTTACAGTGTTGCAAAAGAAAAAAAACCAACAAATCTCTCCCCCCAAAATTTAGCTTTATTATAGCGCAATATCCACTAAACATGCTGAAAAGCGCTTTACAAGTCGTCCCTAGCCAACAGCAATTCTTAACACAAGGACGAAATGTGACGCCTATTAGGCAAAATTACAATTTTTCAGAGTGAGACAACATTATTAACAGCCAGGTATTCACTTTAAACCTGAGTATGGTGAGAGAATGTGAGTAAAAAGCCTTTTCCAAGGACTCAACTATGCACCGCTCAGAGTGGGATACGAACCCAGGAAGTTCTGATCCAAAGGTGAGTGTCATACTACTAGATCACATAGCCACATAAAAGAAACAGACTAGAATTGATAATATAGTTATGGCTATAATTATACAGGTAAAATGATGAGGTGGTGAAGTGGCAAAGTGGTTACGGCATTGCACTGTTTGTTTGTTGCTTTAGGTCTCTTCCAACACAATTGAGGTTATATGAGAGACCGCTAAAACAAGCAATCTAACAAAAATAGTACAAATGTAAATCAAAATCATAACCTAAAGATATCATAAGCTAAATTATAAATAACCAAGAACAAACAGGCAGAAGATTTACAGAAAAAAAAAAATATCCCCTGTCAAAAATACAATCACAAACCAAAGAAGCAGGATAGGCTAGTAAAGAGAAGAAGAAACGACATCACTATCGGATCATACACCCATGCGAACATCATAGGTATATGATTCAAGGGTGATGCTCCCATCCAACCACCCGCTCATTGCACTGTGATCCAGAAGGTCCTGGGTTCAAGCCCCGCTTCAGGCACTTTCGTTTTCTCCTTTAGTTAAGATTATTAACCCCCAATTTGATCACCTGGAGAACATGGGTGATTCCTGTTGACACCAGACATCCCCTTTGATGGATTATATATATTCCTTCATGGAATGTCTAGGTGACGATATCTTCTGATACCATGCGGAAGGGCGTGATTTTTTAAAGCGATGAGGCCCTTTGAGATAAAGGTCATACTAACTTGTTTTTGCTGTCTGAAAACGATTGTAACTATTCATGTCTCTTTACTTTATGAATATCCTACGCAAGGAAATTACACACCCAGTCTGTCTCTAAAATTGCAAAATATGAGAAGTGTTGCCGACCATGATACAATATCAATTATCATAATCATTATTATAAAAAATCATTCATTATTATCATTGTTGTAGTTGTATTCTTATCATCATTAGCTTCATTTCTACAACTAAAAAAAAAAAGCTATTGTAATGTATAATTATTGTTTATTTCACATTTTCCTTATATTTTGCTGGAATGCTCTTGTACCCAAAACCATCACTTATTTTGTTTTAATTTGAAAACTTCAAAATTTATCTCATATTTTAGACAGGACTATTATACGAAAAAGGTATGGCATTTAAGGTTGAACCAAAAATGATCCAAATTGCTATTTATATATTTGACTAGATCATTGGGAAACAATTCCTCTTATTTCTTTTTTAAACCATGTGACTCAAAAAAAACAACAAAACAAACAAGAAAAAATAATTTTAAAATAAATAAATAAATAAAATGAAATGAGGTAAATAAACCAAAACATTTAGCAAATAAATAAGTAATAACTATAAAAATTAATATATAAATGAATAAAAATAATAACCAATAAATTAATAAAAATAAAAATAAATGAATGATTTGTCTTATCAAGTCAATCGATCAAGAATTCATAACGTGACAGTAATTTGCTGGAAATATTCCTTGTCGTCCGTCCCTTGTAATTCCTTCCCACCAGTCTTCTTGACTGTTGGAGTTCCAAGTCACCAAAAGCTTGTCACCTGGAAGGAACAAAACAAGATCAAAACTCACTCAATCCGAGAGATTTTTGCTACTTTTCAAAATTGGAAAAACAATGCATTAAAAATGAGCATGTACATAGTTTTATTCAACTACCACTACCATCAACATGCAAAAACTAAAAACATTAGCTTTGATACTATGCCTATAATTTGTCTCAGAAAAATGTAATAAATAGGCATGGGGTATAAGTAATCCGGGTAAACTACGGATATAGTCGATGTGAGGGTTGAGTGAGACAAACATTAGGAACCATATGTTGAAGGAAAAATAATAAAAAATAAACAGTAGTTGTTGATAATTCTTCAGAGTCAAAATGAAGAGCCATAAAAAAAGATCGATAGTGGCTAAGTTTCTTGCTCAAGGAAAAAAACCCCCCAAAAAGCCAATAGTGGGACTCCAACAATAGTCTTCCAGATATTACACTAAGGCCTTATCAAGTCAACCATCTCCCAACATTGATAAAACGAGCATTCCATCGGTTCAAGGTTTTCATGAATTTTTCCCAACCATTCTATTGAAATCAAAATGGTCTGAAAATCAAATCAACATCGCCCGTAAATCAGGTTTTGATAGTTTAAAACTCATATTTTATCTCACCTGCTTGGAATGATAAATCGCATGACAGCTGTGCTTGATATGGAAAGTCTGCTACAACCCACAATCCATCTGTATCAAGATCCTTTCCTTTGTCAATGTCAGCCCAAGGGTCATGCATGGCAGAGGAACTACCTGATATTTTTCTGCTCTCATAGTCTGAATCAAACATGGAATCGTGATAAAATGTGTAGTGATTTTAAATTTCATTTATTTTGCTTAATACAACCCCCGCCCCCCCCCCCCCCCCCCCCCCCCCCCAACAAAAAAACAAAAACAAAATGTAAACTGAAAATGAAATGATTTGAGTGAATTACTCACATGCTCAAAAAGCAACACTCTCCAAAAGTTCAATATTTCATTTTTCTCATTATTAACAGCGATATTTATTGATAGATTAAAAACATATTTAAAAAATAATAAGAGAGAGAGAGAGAGAGAGAGGGGGGGGGGGAGAGAAAAAAAAGACATAATAAACAAACAAACAACAACAAAAATTGATGTAATATGTGAGAAACATCAAAAGTATTGACAGTAAGTAGTAACCTGTTAATCATCAGAGAGTCGTGGGTTTTAAGATATCAGTTTATTCTATGAGTTCACTCATCATAAAATAAATGAATTTTGAAATATCATTTTCATGTTTACAAAAATATGATTTTAATAGTGAAGGAACGTTTAATAAAGAGACATAAAAAACACTTTACTTTTGGGTTTAGCTGAGATTCCATCAGAACTCCTTCTTTGTCTGGTTGGATGTGATGTGGACGGTTTTGGCATGGAATAGTTTGAGCTCCTACTGGGTGAATCTGAATCCCTTCTCTGCCTACTGGATGAATCTGAATCCCTTCTCTGCCTTGTGAAAGAAGAGAGGGATGAGAAACTGCCCCTCTTGGTTGAAGTAGAAGACTTAGTTGGTGACTTGGTCGATGAAGATTTTGCTGAAGATTGACTGTGATGATGGGAGGATGATTTGGAGGAAGAAGCTGACGACGATGAAGAAAATGGAATCCTTGAAGAGAGATTCCACTCTGACTGAGATTTAGCTATACCTTCCTTCATTTTGTTTTTGGCCATTTTAAGAGCAGCTCTCGCTGCCATTTCTTGGTGCTCACGCATGACCAGGTACAAAGCTTCACATTCTTCTGGGATTTCAACTTCTCCCTGCAGGATCTGATGGGCTCTGATGCTCTTACCATAGAATCTGTATGATTAATAATGTCAATAAAAAATGTCTGGCTGAAAATTTGCACTAAATGCACTATGTATATGAGTCAGATTTTAGAACCTAAATGGCTTGCAAGGTTTAAAATCAAGGACTCTCTAGAAAGAAATTTAATATTGCAGGGGTGAGTAAGATTGTTTAGTTTGTTTTTAAGGGTTTTACGGCACTTGAGACACATTTAGGTCATATCAGCGCCAGTAAAAAGGAAGAAAATGGAATAATAAAAAGTTTTAGAATTACAATGAAGTACTAAAAAAAAAAAACAAGGGATTAGTTCAAATAGGGAATATGTGTAGATTTCAAGAGCACACCACCAATATGCTTGGTTTAAGATACCCAAATGTCTCATCCTGACAAAGTACAGGAATGCACTCAAATGTTTACAAATCATACATACGTAAAACAAAAATAATAAAGTGCATAAAAGAGAAATGATTTACAAGACTAAAAATATCATCACCCAAAACTATACATTTGACTGTTTCCCTCCCAGCCAGGATAAAACCAAGTAGGTAATCTCATTCTAAGACAAAGACAGAAAGCATGTTGGAAAGCAGATACAGGGGGATAGAAGACACATAAGTGCCTCCCTGCCACTATGGAGGTCAGGAACCCCAACCAGTGAGTAAGAGCCTTGGGGTGGTATATATACAAAATACAAAATATTAGATGGGACTAACGGCTGGAAATGTGGTCTGAAAATCTAACCAAATATGATATAATGGGAAACAGTAGGAAACTTTGTCCACAAAGGGCACGGATAGATATCAGAAAGTCTTATTTTAATGTGAGAGTTGAAGGTTGATACTACAGACACACACACACACACACACACACACGCACACACACACACATACAGAGAGAGAGAGAGAGAGAGAGAAAGAGAGAGAGAGAGAGAGAGAGAAAGAGTCAGAGAGAGAGAAAGAGATAGCCACAGAGAGAGAGAGAGAGGGGGGGTGTTGTGTGTATGTGTGTGTGATTGAGAGAGAGAGAGAGAGAGAGAGAGATAGAGAGAGAGAGAGAGAGAGAGAGAGAGAGAGAGAGAGAGAGAGAGAGGGGGATGGAGGGGTTGAAGGTGAAGAAGAAAGAATAATAAATATGACAAGTTAAAAACTAATTACTTTCTGTTGGCATCTTTTCTTTCGATCAAAGCACTGCCCTCAACTGAAATGCCAGCAAAAATTCCTTTAGTCTTTGAGTAGGTATAAATTGCTGCTGGACTTCTCACAGCAATGTCTCCTTCAACATTACGACCTAAAGGACCTGCGGCAATGGTGAAGTTCCCACCCAGAGTCAAATTACCTCCCTTGGAAAACGCTTCAACAGCAGATTTTGAGTTGAGAATGATTACAAAGTCAGTCACCTTAAAAAAAAACCCAAAAAAACCCCATTAATTTCATAAGTTGCTAAGAGAATAAATAAAGTTGAAGTCATTAGGCTCTTTGTCATTGTTCTAGGCTCCAGAAGAGGTGATCAGACTAAACTTTTAACTCGTTACATTTTTTTGTATGTTGGCTATGACTGTTTTGGCATTTTACTTGAATGCATGCTACAATACGATGTACAAGCACAAAACTGCCAATTCTCTAAAGCCATGAAAAGCAGAGCTAAGGGTATAGTCTTCAACTCATAACCAAGAGGCATCGGGTCAAAAAAAAAAAAAAACCAACAAAACAATGTAAGAACTTGGTGCAGAAGGAGTCCTTCAAAACCATAAACCCTGTAGAGCCAGAGTATATCCCGGTTTCTATAATGTTCAATGGACTGCAACAATTGCTTGCTACCCTTTGGATAGGATGCAATTCATTCGCAAAGTACTTTTGGTCAGATTTAACAGACCCAGCTACCCAATCACTGCTGAGTGGACAGGGGCATCTGAAAAAAATCTCAACCATCACCTGGGTTAAATCCAGGTCCCTTTGCGTGTGAAGTGAGTGCTCTACCAACTGAGCTATCGTGACCTCATGGTGCAAAGGAAGTGATTTAAAAAAAAAAACAAGAACTCAAATTTCTGCAATAAGCTTGATTTTGATAAACAGCCATAGCCACTAGTTAGTCTTACCAAAATACTTTATTCTTTAAAACTTGAAATGAATTACATGAAAAATCGAAAGGTCCTATCTACATTGGTCAATTTTATTCTCTTTTTTGGACAGGTGGGAAATACATAGAAGAAAATTGCGTAAATTGAGCTTTGTAAAAACCTTGGTAAGGTGCCATAATAAATAACAACAGTCAAATGGAATAGAAGTCAAATCATTCGCCTTAACAACGCCCTCCTCTCATCTCTCATTCATCTTAAATGAATCATTCATCATGTTTTGTTGACAAAGGGGAAACCCGAAACATCTATTTCGTGTCTCTGTTAATTAAATTGAAGTTTCCATTCCATTAGACTGTTATTTTTTATTTCTTTGAACTTTAAGCAGCAACATTTGTATTTTATAAAAGAAACCAAAACTGACCTCTGCACCAATTTCAAACCCTCCTCCAAGTCCTGCCATGCCAATGGCCGAGGGAGCTGACCAACCTGAAAAATACATTATCATTACAACCCTATTCTTTTTTTTTTTTTTTATCATTCCCTTTGGGACAAAAACATGCATTAAAAATTCATCAATCATGGTTTATGATCAGCACTAAAACTGATGACATAATTACACAATGAGAGAGAGAGAGAGAGAGAGAGAGAGAGAGAGAGAGAGAGAGAGAGAGAGAGAGAGAGAGAGAGAGAGAGAGAGAGAGAGAGAGAGAGAGAGAGAGAGAGAGAGAGAGAGAGAGAGAGAGAGAGAGAGAGAGAGAGAGAGAGAGAGAGAGAGAGAGAGAGAGAGAGAGAGAGGGCGAGTAAAATTTATTTGCTTTCTAAGTTATTTCTTTAGATTCCCCCTTTTATAAAAAGAAAAACCAAAATTAAATATCAAAATTCTCTTTAATCATCCCATAGGGAAAATTTGTCTTTAGGGTCTACTCCAAGGGAAGACTGGAATAACCCAGGCATCAGCCGCAGTGCAGTGCCGCAAACTGAGCGAGAGCAATGTGACTTGCTTAAGGCCACACAGCGCAGTAAGTAATCAAACTCAGTACCTTTTGGGTACGAAGCAAAGACTGTACCGCTGAGCCACGCTGCCCCCACAATAATGAATTCTTTATGAATGGTTTTCAATGAGAAGGGGTGTAATAATAAGATTAAATCACGTTTATGGGGTTATCTTAAATTAAAAGTCGCGTTTATAACCCAATAAACGTGTGTTAATCCTATAATATATACCATTATTGCAAGCAATTTCTCGATCATGAAATCATGAACCATAAAAATTAGTTACGCTTTTGTTGTAAAATATTTATCTGTAAATTATTTGGCAACAGTCCCTCTAGGCTGTGAGTTCTCATTACAAGCTGATCGACAGTCATTTTAAATGATCAATATTTTAAGTACACATGTTTTGTCAGAGAATGGCAGTGTTTTCTAGATGAAAGCAATAAGATATTGTATGATAAGACATCACATGTTTGTGAGGGGATCAAAATAAGAGGAGTGAAAATGCTTTTCCACAGACAAACACTTCAATTTCAACATCTTCTAGTTTTTTTGGGTGCGGCTATGTGGTCTAGTGGTATGACACTCGCTTTCGGATTGGAAGGTCCTGGGTTTGAGCCTCACTCGGCGCATAGTTGAGTTCTTGGAGAAGGGTCTTTACTCACCGTACTCAGGTGTAAAATGAGTACCTGGCCGTTAACAGCATAGTCTCTGTCCGAAAAAATTGTAACATCGCCTAACAGGCGTCATGTCCCGCCCTAAATGTTAAATGTTGCTGTTGGCCAGGGACCCCTTGTAAAGCGCTTTGAGCACATTTAGTGGAGATTGCGCTATATAAAAGCTCACTTTATTTTTAGTCACCAATGGCGATTTCCCTCCACCCATTCCAACACCTGCCAGCATCACATTTTATTCTACTTCAGCATTCACTCATAGATATGGTGTATCTTCTTCACAATTCATTGCCTCTACATCCCTCTAACCCCTTCGCTTCTCTACATCCCATCCCTCTTCACCTTTCTACACCCCCTTTGAACCTAGTAGAGCTGGCAATTTATGCTAATGTCTTAATGACAATTGAGAGCAAGGAATGTGTTTGTACTTTGTCACTAGCCTCTATTAAAAATTTAACATCTGAAAAGCGACTTATCTGAACAAATATTTTTTTTCCCTCTTAAAATTGTTTTATTTTAAACCTCAGGAATGAGAGACATCCAAAATTCATTTTGTTAGTTCACTTTTCTAAAAAGGTATTTATATATCCATTTTCTTTTCATTTATTTAATTATTTACTCATTTATTTATCCATTTACTTATTTATTTCTTTTTTCGATTTCTTTTTTCTTTAAAAAAAAAGTCTCTTTTGCGCGGGACAGAGTTTTTAAAAAAATCGATTTAATTGAAAATGTTACACATGGTCTCGACCTTAAAACTCCAAAGAATATATATAAAGAGTGTGGAATGATTTAAATACCAAGGCTTTCACATAAAAACAAAATTTCTGGATATGGCATAGATACAGAGATATAGGCCTACAATAAAACCTCGCAATATCATCAACCTTGCATATCACCAGCATAAACCTTTTTCAAATCAATGAGATACTATTTTTTAGACTGCCAACTTATTATCTGCCTAATATGATCCTAGCTATGGATATAACAAGATTTTACTGTCTGACTAAATATTACCTGAAGCAAAATCAAAAGAGTCATTGACTTTTGCAATTACAATGCCACTTCCTCCTCTTGCAGAGACTAGGAATCCTGCCTTGAACACAGTAATAATGGCTAGTCCTCTGGCCTTAGCAAATATACCGGCTGGAGGGACGAAATGACAGAAACAAAAAAATAGTAATAAAAACAAATGGTGGGGTATAGGCAATGAATGGAAGGAAAATGCTGAAAATCGTTTTATTTGAAAAAGAAAAGTGAATTTAATTTAATCAAACGTTTAAAGATCTTACCCGGTATAAGTTTATCAGGTCCTGCTTTGGCAGTGGGTATTGTAAATTCTCTCAAAATTTTGGCCGCTTTCTTTGCCTCTGATTTGAGGCTATGAGGTATTGGTGTATTCACCATCTTGAGGTCTTGCTACAGAGTCAGTTTCAGTTAGGGTAAGCTTTGACAAATGAAAAATAAAATTTGAAATTAAACTGATTAAAAAACAAACATATGATCCTAAAATATTTCACTTGTTTTTTAAATTATAAAATCTGAAATCTTTTTTGTAATCTCTTCTAATTCTTTGTAACGATAGGCATGTTGATTTTGCTACCTGCTTTACTTTCTAAGAAGGTACACCTGTGACAAGGAAGTTGAAATGGAGGGGACAATAACTGCAACAAAATTCTATCAATTAACATTTAGAAATAGGACGGGCTTTGATTAACATTCTAGATTATCACTTCAATTCTTAAAACAAGATACTTTTTTTTTTCAAAATTACTTTGAAAACTTGTCTAATTCAGGCTTTGTTTACATCTCACCAAGAAGGCTTTGACTTTGACACACCACGGACACAGTAGCTACACAGTCGCTGCTGACGGACACGGACTTCACTACACACTACACACTACAGACAGTGCAAGTATAAATTTCCTCCTGAATGTGGATTGACGCCATTTATTGTTAATTATTTGTTAGAGGCAGTTTAATGTAAGTTTTTAGTTTATTTTCACCAACGTCCTAGGCGGTTATCAAATCATAGATAGTCTTTGTGCGAGAGTTAGAAGCATTTATTGCGGCTTTAGATTTATTTTCAGTCAAGCTCACCTATTTACGATAGGCCTTACGCTCAATCAGCTGGCGTCGCTCACGATTGAAAATCAGTAGGTTATGTAGACCTGGCCTAATCTAACTGAAAACAACATATTCTAGATAGTACTTACTTCGATTGAATTAATTGCCATTTATGTTACAAAGATTTTCTTGTCCTAAAGAAGATGGTATATATCATATGCGGTTAGTCGGGCCAACAAAATGTCTCCAACTCCAAGTCCAAACTTGGTCGTTATCGTATTATAATCATCTTCTTCTTACTATTACTAGACTTCTACTCTGCCTCTGTATCAGTTCCTTCATTGGGTCAGATTATTTTTATTTATACCATTGTATATAAATAGCATTCCATATAGATATGATGACAGATGACGCTAAATTGTAAAATGCAGGCATGAGCTGAGCTTGTTGACCGTTGAGAAATTGGTTTGCATTTCATTTTCGAAGTGGCAATTCGGACTCGAGTCTGAATAGTCTCCCGTGGCTATTCGGACTCCAACGTGCGTGCCCATACAGAGGGGAGGACAACACAATGTGGCAGTAGGTAGAGGGTGGAACTGATACTGATAAAGAAATAGAAAAAGAGTTCAGAAGAAATTCTGTTTTGCCTATATCACACTGAATCAGCTCATACCCCTACTTTGGTCTGTAGAAGGATTGTTGCCTATCTCACACTATCACAACGGGTTTTTATTTTGTCCTGATTTTATTCGGACATCGTGTTATGTTGTTAGAAAAGCTTTTAATTTATACCACAGTTACTTTGAATGACTTTTGTTACTTTTGAAGAGTTAACTCTTTTCTTTTTAATTTCTATATGGACCCAATTATTTTATGATTTTTTC
This sequence comes from Berghia stephanieae, assembly GCF_034508935.2. Lineage (NCBI taxonomy): Eukaryota > Metazoa > Mollusca > Gastropoda > Nudibranchia > Aeolidiidae > Berghia > Berghia stephanieae. Next base: position 13,006,152 of record NC_088367.1, on the reverse strand, counting down.
TTTCTCGTCAAATATAGCGGATTAGACTACCTGTTCATAGTTACTAAAATCATAATTTTTATTTGCATTAATTTTATGTAATTATCAATAATTAAAATATGTAAAAAAGAACAACAACAAAAAAAAAAACCCCAAAAAACTATACTGCCACGGGAAACTATTCAGACTGAGTCTGAATACTCGTTTGATTGTACATGCGCATTGGATTTGAGTCCGAATAGCCATGGGAGACTATTCAGACTCGAGTCCGAATGGCCGCAGCCTTCATTTTCATAGTTATAGACGTCTAGTACAATTTTAATATCCAAATGGTTTATGGCGAGTTGATTAGCATTAATTCCAATGAATTTGATAGTAATGATATTAATACAATATGCAATTATTTTCAGATAAAACACAACATGTCTGACAGTGAGGACAGTAACTTCTCTGGAAATGAGAGTGATGGAGGGGAAGATGAGAAAGCTGGATCTGATGCAGGTGGATCCGATGCAGAAGGGAGTGTTAGGAACAGTGGAAGTGACCGCAGTGATAAAGGAGATGACAGTGA
>NC_088367.1:12978102-13003102 GCF_034508935.2 Berghia stephanieae | reverse complement strand
ATAGCTGCACGGAGAGGGCGGAGAGAGTTGTTGAGTGTGGCAACCATTGTTGATATTTAGGCTGAAGAATTTTGATAATCCTCGTTTGAATATTTCTAAATCTGTTGTAGGATGGGACAGGCGATATTACAATTTTTCGGACAAAGACACTGCTGTTAACAGCCAGGTACTCATTTTACACCTGAGTACGGTGAGAGAATGTGAGTAAAGAGCCTTTTCCAAGGACTCAACTATGTGCCGAGCGCGAGGCTCTAACCCAGGACCTTCCGATCCGAAAGCGAGTGTCATACCACTAGACCACATAGCTGCACGGAGAGGGCGGAGAGAGTTGTTGAGTGTGGCAACCATTGTTGATATTTAGGCTGAAGAATTTTGATAATCCTCGTTTGAATATTTCTAAATCTGTTGTGTTCACACATGATTCGGGAAGAGTGTTCCAGTTTTTGATAGTGAGGGGTGCAAATGAATATTTGGGGTGATATGTCTCGTATTTTGGCAAAATCAAGCAGCACTAAATGAGTATTGTAAGTGATCAGACGGCTGATGATGAATGTGATGATGTGACCCACCGCCACAAAATCTTTTTATGCCAGGTTTATTTAGATGCTAAAAATTGAATTTATTATAAAAAATATGAGACTTGAACTTAAACTTGAGCTTTTATATAGCGTAATATCCACTAAACATGCTCCAAAGGCTTTAACAAAGGGTCCCTGGCCAACAGCAATACATAACAAGTAGGATGAGACATGGTGCTTGTCGAGCAATATTACAATTTTTTTCGACATAGACAACACTGTTAACAGCCAGGTGCTCATTTTACACCTGAGTACAGTGAGGGAAGGTGGATAAAGAGTCTTTTCCAAGGACTTATCTATGCACAGCTCAGATCGAGGGTTGAACCCAAATCATAGTCGAATGGTTGTTAGTGTTATTGACAAAACAACATAATGCTGCAAACTAGATGTGCATTTGTTCATGTTTTATTGTAAAACGAAGATATATGTTTCTGTAAAATGTAACTAGATGCACTCTGTCCACTTTACTCACATTATCCCACTGGATTCAGGTGTGAATTAGTACCTGGCTGTAGGTTATCATGAATATTGTCTGAAGTGTTGAACAAAGCAATGCCTTACTATGGAATTGTACTACATATTATTTAAGAATCACATAATGACATTTGTGACTGGTGATTTATTTGATGCAGATATATTGTATTTTTAAACAGTAAGTATGATGCTTCTTTTTTTCATTTAACTCTAGTTAACAACTTTCTTCTGTCTCAATGATTTTAAAATAGAATATCTGATTTGTTTTCCTTTGCAGGAGTCAGCGGGAAGATGAGATAGAGCAGTACTACAGGCAGAAGTTTGGTGATGTCTCCACAGCTGAGAGATTCGGAGAAGGGGAGGAGATGTCGGATGAAATCACACAACAAGGTCGATTGCCGGGTGTCAAGTAAGTGGTGTCTTAATTACTCTCACTCACTCAATCCTCTCCAGGTCTGCTGGTACTTGAGGCGATGCAAGGGATCTCCTCTTGGTCCTGTCAGCAGCTATTCTTGGGGTCATCTGGAGGGACAGACCTCTCTGCTTTAGGTCGCTCTCTATGGTACGTCTCCAAGTCTCCTTGGGGCGGCCTCGATTCCTCTTTCCTTGGGGTGTCCATTGAGCCTTCCTTATCAGTGTTTCATCAGGTCTGCGACATTCATGCCCCAACCATTGCCATCTTTTCCTTTTAATGAGACTCCACTTCAGCTCTCGCTCTCAGGTCCTCATTTGAGATTAAGTTGTTGGAATAAGAATCTGTAAATTATAATTAAAAAATAAAAAAAGAAAAGAAAAAACAAGGTTGGCAATTTTCCATGCATTTATGTAATTCAGTATGTTATAAACCCTCAGTATATTTTCCTATCACTTGCTAAACGGGGAAAAAGATAGTATGCAAGGACTTTTTACTGGAGTTAAGCACTCAGAAAGTGATCAGTCTATGTGTTTGTGTAAAAGTTCAGTAAATTTTTGCCTCCCGGATTGGCAAGTCTGAAAAAAAGAAAGAAAACAAAACCATTACTGGAAGTAATTATTTCAGCCCTCAACATTTTCCACGGGTCCTCTGTTTTGGGGATGTTCTGCTGATATTGTGTTGTATTTTCCTCTAAAAGGTTCATTTCAATTCATAGATCAGTCAGTGGAGTCAGTGGGACTTTTGCGTATTCTAAGACTCGACACATGGGCATATTGCTCTTGGATCTAGTTCTGATTCCTACTTCATTATGTTGTAATAATAATAATAATAATAATAGTTTATTTTTCTAGCAAATGAAGGGAGGTTATGTATGTATTAAGAATTCTGGTTTATTTGAATATCCTATAAAATCCGATGTTAAGAGTTATGATACGTACAAGTACGTTTGCTTAAGGAATTATAAGGTAAAAATATTCATAAAGATAGTATGTTGTTAAAACTATTTTACTAGTTTACGAGAGACAAAAAAAAAACAAACAGCAAAACATCAGTTTAACTAGGGTGTTTTAGTTAATCTACTAAGCATCTCATAAGACAAGATTTTCTTTTCTTTTTCTCATTCATATTATGACATTCTGGCAGACACAGATCTTCGGTTAGCCTTAATCATCATTCATATTTTAAATTATTTATTTATTTTCAGAGACCCTAACATGTGGGTAGTCAAATGCAGAATGGGGGAGGAGAAAGCAACAGCTATCCATCTCTTGAGGAAAATGATAACGTACCAATATACTGAAGATGTGAGTTGTTGTTTTTTAACTTTTTCTTTGGTTTCGATGAATGCCGTAATTGGTCATCACATTCATATACTTGTCACATGATGGTATTTTCAGTCAAATATCACACACGACACAAAAGAAAAGCTAAGAATCTTCATAAATAGTTGTAATGCTAAATAAGATTACTTAGCAAGTGAAGAAGTAGTCTTATTTTAATGTGAAATTAAGTTGTTTTGAGGTTGTTTGTTTTTTGTTTTTGTGTTTTTTTGTGGGTTTTTTTTTTTTTATGTTGTTGTTTTTTTGTAATAGAAATCAGAAACACAACTCAAATTCCCCTTCCTCTCATCAACAGCCTCTCCAAATCAAATCAGTGGTGGCCAAAGAAGGTTTGAAAGGTTACATCTACATTGAGGCTTTCAAACAAACCCACGTCAAACAGGCCATTGAAGGTATCGGAAATCTTCGAATGGGATACTACAAACAACAGGTGAGCTGATATCTGTCTTGTGTGGTCTTGTGATACAACACTTAACTTCCCACTTGCAGGTCCCTGGGGTTTGTGTCCTACTGTGGATGGCTTAAATTCTATCTAGTCCTTGGAAAAAGCTCGATAGTCAGATTCTCTCAAAGTATTCAAGTGTAAAATGAGTGCCTTGCCAGTAGCCACATTGTGTCTATCAAAAATTAGAAAAGAAAAACAAAAGAACCTTGTAATAGAGGCTTAAATACAATATGTCTCATCCTACATGTTTTAGTTTTGCAGTTGGTTTGGAACCTCTTGTAAACAGTTCGATTTTCTATTGAAGAGATATTTTAATACACCCTAAAGATCTAGCAAACAAGTCTTGTTATACATTTCGGATTCAAAATTTTAGAAAAACAAACAAAATTAAAAATGTTTAAATTCACAAGATACAAATGACAGTGGTAAACATAAAACTCCTGCCATAGACAAGACAAAACAAACAAGAAAATATGATTCCAAGTTCAACTTGTCTGTCGCTAGAACAAACTAAACAGACAAAATTCCTTTTCCCTTAAGCCCTATATCCCTGTGAAATTGCTTCTTCAAGATGCTGTCGACACAGGGTACCAATCAGTTCGCTGAAATCCATGAGGAAAACACTAGCTTGTCTCTATTTGAAATCAATGTGATGTGATATTATCTTGTGTATTTCCCTCATTGAGAGATGGTATTTTTTTCTTGTAAATCATCTCTCTATTATGTATTATTGTTGTTTTACATAGATATTTTTTTTTAAACATTTGAGTGTATTCCTCTTAGTGGGGACCTGTGCTTGTGTCTGGATGAGACATTTAGGTGATCTCAATTTAAGTACACTGATAGTGTGCTCTTGGAATCTAATCTGTTCCCTATTTGAACCAATTTCCCTTTGTCTTCCATTTTCTTGGGTACATTCATTGTAATTTTATAACTTTTTACTATCCCGTTTTCTTCATTTTTACTGGTGTTGATTTGACCTCAATTTTTGCAAGCGCCGTAAAACCTTTAAAAACAAAATAACATATTTTCCTCGTTATTATTTGGATTTTCTAAGCACAGTCCATTGTATTTGTCGTTCCAAAATGTTTAGTATCACAAATGTGTTGAGCAAGAAGACAAGAAGTTAGCTTGTGAGGATTAAAACACCTGTGAATTAAAAATATCTCACAAGAAAATGGGTTACTTAAGCATCCCTTAATGAATGTCAGATATATTTAAAGCAAATAAGGAAGACGTATAAATGCATAAATTTATTTCAAATGTTTTGTCATCCAATAAGATATGGACTAATTGGTTTGTTCTGATCATTGCTTAGTTATTTATTTTTGAAAGAGATATGAATATATTTCATTTCTGTATGTAAAACTCTTCTCAAGATTTAACCGAAAATTTTTTTTTCCTGCCATTGTAGATGGTCCCCATCAAAGAAATGACAGATGTGTTGAAAGTCGTCAAGGAGACAGCTAACCTCAAACCAAAGGCATGGGTCAGGCTGAAGAGAGGAATATTCAAAGATGATTTGGCACAGGTAACCAATGGAAGACTGTTTTTTAATGCAGTTAATTTTTTAATTTTTTGTGATGAGTTCTTATTTCAGAGAAGTTTAACTTTTTATTATCTTTCCCTCACCCCTCCTTCTCCCTATATAAGATGTGCCTAAGTGTGACAAAGAAATTGTCCTGCTGCATAATAAATAAAATCCCACAAGATGTTTCAATATTTGTATCCAATGAACTCTTAAGTTTTGTGAATCAGATTATGACAGCCGGTTTTGTTTACTTAAAAAAAAAATTGGGATAATGAACATATGGGAAGCTTTTCAATGGTGTCTGTGACTATGTCTTTTGGTATTCATTGAAAAAAATATGTTTCTTCTCTCCATGATTACAGGTGGACTATGTGGAGCCATCTCAGAATATTGTCCACCTCAAACTTCTCCCTCGCATTGATTACACCAGACCTAGGGGTGTCATGAGAAATTCTGCCAGTCAGGACCAGAAGAAACGTAAACGACGACCTGCACAAAAGCTTTTTGATGTCGATACCATTAGGTATGGCAAATTAATCGATTGGTACCATCAAAATTTACAGGTTTATTCATTTATTTATATTTTGGTCAAATTTGATGAGTTTTTGATCCAGGCAAGATTTTTCAATTTTATCAAGACAGTTTTGTTATTGAAATTAATTTAATGCTCAATGGTATTTCTTCATTTTCCTCAGAAAAAGAATGGATGATATAATATAAGAATTGTGTGTAAGAAAATTGAATATCATAAGTTCAAGTATATTGAACAGATTTTCTGTTGTTGCCTGACAAAAGTCTATACAAATACAGTTTGTTTTTCTATAGGAGGCAATGGAATTTGTTGGAGAGAAATACTAGAACTCATTTGTTCTTAAGTAAAGAAATATAAACACAAGGTCAATGTTAAAAAGGCACAGATGGCCTGTTTTTCAGTCATCAAAATGCCCTGGAAGTGTTAAATGGAGAATGTGATCATCATTTGTATTTTATTTCAGGTCTATTGGAGGAGAGGTGACTTCAGATGGAGATTTCCTCATCTTTGAAGGAAATCGATACAACAGAAAAGGCTTCCTCTTCAAAAGCTTTGCCATGTCCGCCATTGTAAGTTGAAGCTTATTATTGTATCATAGGGTTTCTGATGAAAACCTAGTGTCTTGGAAAAGTTGAATTTTTAAGAAGATATCTAGGTCATAAAGATTGGCCCTCTTCAATCTTCCTTTTTTAATAGCCATTTCTATCACCATAATGATGAACACTGCACTCGGTTTACAATGTCAATACTGTCATCTTTATGGTAAACGGACGTAAGCGCCATGGGGTTAGTTTTGAGCTATGGTCATTAATGTGCTTGAAATTTTAAAGATTTGTTTTGTGTTTCAATTTCAATATTCTTTATTTCTGATAGTGTTATAATATTGCACATTACCACATTTATTAGTATTGTGCGCTAGAAACAGGGATTCCCATAATAGAAATAGTTCATTTTTGTTTACGGTGGTACTTACATCCTTTTACCATATTTAGGCAGAAAAGTTGTATGAATAAGACCAGAGCTGCCTACTTGAAATTTTAAAAATTCGTAGTTTCCAAGGGAAAAATAGAAAAATTAACTTTAAATAGCTTTAGAAATATACAATTTGCCCTCAGCATGATCCCAAAAAATGCTCCTAAGTCCTTAATATAGGTTCTAAGGAACTAAACTTTCCTTCTCCAAATAGATTTATTGAGTCAAAGAGAGGCGACTGCACTCCTGTAGCTGGAGCCAAAAATTCGTATTTCTACTAATTTTTCGTAGTACTAGGCAGGTCTTCAAAGGACTAATAGGACAATATTGTATATTACAATTTAATTTCCACTGTTTGTGTGCAATATTTTTTTGGCACTGTATCCTTTGGATGACTTTTTCTTCTTTTTTCTTTCTTTTTTCTTTATTGTTTATTTTGTTTTGTTTTAACATGGCGGTGTATTAGATTTTAATATATGATAAACTGGTGTTCTTGATCATTTCAATACTTTTTTCTATTTACAGTTAGCAGAGGGCATCAAGCCAACTCTTGCAGAGCTGGAAAAATTTGAAGATCAACCAGAAGGAATGGAAGTTGAATGTATCCTTTGTTGTTATCAATTGTATTGTTTAAATTTTAATTTTTAATAGTTAATAATGATAACAATTATGATTATGATAATAATAATAATATTAATGATAATAATATAATAATAATGATGATGATAATAATAATAATAATAATAATAATAATAATAATAATAATAATAATAATAATAATAATAATGATGATGATATGATGATGATGATAATGATAATTATGATGATGTTGAGAAGAAGAATGACAAAAATTACATTAATGTTGATTAATTTGATGATAATAATGCAAATGATACTTATAATAAAGAAGAAAATATCTAATAATTGATATAATTTATTCAAAATTTCATTGTAAATGATTTGACCTTGACCTGTATCAAGTGGTTCCTGAGAAGTCCGACAATGAAATCAAGCACACCCTCCAGCCAGGAGATGTTGTGGTGGTGGCCGAGGGTGAGTTACAGAACCTGCAGGGTAAAGTCATCAAAGTCGATGGAAACAAGATTACAATGATGCCCAAACATGAAGACCTCAAGGTAATGAATAGATCTGATATTTTCACAACATAATCATTTTTTTTTTAATAAATAAAAAATTGAGCTTTTTTATAGCGCAATATCCACTAAACGTGCTCAAAGCGCTTTACAAAGGGTCCCTGGCCAACAGCAACACTTAAAATGTAGGATGTGACCTGACGCCTGTTAGGCGATATTACAATTTTTTTCTGACAGAAACCATGCTGTTATTGGCCAGGTACCCATTTTACACCTGAGTACGGTGAGAGATTGTGAGTAAAGAACCTTTTCCAAGGACTCAACTATGCGCCGAGGGAGGCTCGAATCCAGGAACTTCTGATCAGAAAGCGAGTGTCATACCGCTAGACCACATAGCTGCTCATGAGATACAGAATACATTTAAATAAAGTAATAATTTTAAAAAAAGACTTTTTGCTCAATGACGGCATAACAAATATATAAGTACATTTTTTAATGTCTTCATAGTTTTATCTTTGATGAAAATGTGTGTTGAATTGTATAAATCAAAATTGATTCCTATAAAAATGATTGTATTTTATACATCGATGCATTCTACTTATTTACTTTCCTGTTCAGGATCCTTTAGAGTTTCCGTACAGTGAGTTGAAGAAGTATTTCAAGATGGGAGACCACGTGAAAGTGATAGCCGGACGCTATGAGGGGGATACTGGTCTCATTGTGAGAGTGGAGGATAACGTTATTGTCTTGTTCTCTGACTTGACTATGCATGAGGTATGAGCTTGGAAATTGGCTCTGTTTTTCTTTATTTCTTTTTAGTTCCTTCTCTCTCTCTCTTTCTCTCTCTCTCTCTCTCTCTCTCTCTCTCTCTCTCTCTCTCTCTCTCTCTCTCTCTCTCTCTCTCTCTCTCTCTCTCTCTCTCTCTCTCTCTCTCAATTTTACTTTATTTATTATGGTTTTAAATGTTCAATAGTGCATTCTTTAACATTAAGTCCTTGCCATTGAATTTTTATATTGAACTGTCCCCGCGGAATTATGCCATTTTGGGGCAAAATTATGCCAATATTATGCCAAAAAAAGGGCAAATTATGCCAAAAATCCAACATTATGCCAAACATCCGACATTTTGTAACGTGGTAATGTAAATTTATAAGCTGAGAGAACAAGTAAATCAAATCAACATTAATTCATAATACGATGACAACAATATTAATGACTAACTAAATCTAATCACAACACTGGTGATAACGTTTCGGCATGCAACAGGGTGGTGAGAATAACTCAGACATAAAATTGTATTTTGAGTTGGATGTCATTTTGTAATTTATTAAATGGTTGTCTAAAGCTAAAAAGAAATTTAAGAAATATTACATGTACGACTTACAACAGAGAATCAATAAAATTGTTATAAAACATGAAAACAAGACCCTTGAGGTTATCCTCACTCAAAGATCGTCTGCGGTCTGAAAAGACCAGGTTGTACAATGAAAAACTTCGCTCTGCATCAGCTGAATTCACAAGAGCATAAATATACTTTCGTGCACATTTTGACAGCTGAGGCAACTCATCTGCCTTGCTGTTCCAGAATATAGTGAGGTCCACTGGCAACCCCCCAGACACTTTAACCGCTTGTGGTCCCACAGTTTCCCTGTACCAGTGAAACTCACTCTCTGGAACAGCAGACAAACCAGGCAGAGCACTCTGTAAACGGTCTTTGTTAAAGTCAAATGTCACCAGTCGAGTTGGATCAAAAAATTGAATTTGCTGTAGAAATTCAACTGCTGGTTGGCCATCTGGGGTCATATACTTATCAACCTTTTCTGACACTGAAGAGACAGCTTGGCAGTATCGGTCCTGCAGAGCCAATTTGTCCTTTGAGGGCAGGTCTTCTGGGAAATGCTTAGATGCTTCCCTCATGCTGACTCCACAGCTTCTAAAGGAGTACTGCAAACTTTCAAGTTTGGACCATGCCTGGATTTGAAAAATAGAAGAAAGAGAGAGAGAAAAACGGAATCATGAGTATGATTTGTTGGCTGGCTTACAAGAAGTATAAAATAGAATGAAAGTGATGATTTTTTTGGTGGTAAGAACACAGGCAACTTATCAGACTTTATGTGTTAAATATAGTTTCCTGTGATTAAGGCAATGACGACCATTATGACTAGAGTAACGATTTTTTTTAAAAATCAAAGAGGGAGGAGTGATGTGTTAAATCTTAGACTGGACTGAGTTGATACTATACAACAGAGGAAATACAAAAAAAAGTCTTAAAAAAGCAATACATGCGTAATTATGTGTTATAGGCAAAATAGACCTGCTGAAATGAAAGCGCCTTACCTTGACAGCAACTGTTGATTGACTTTGAAACAAGTCTGTTGCGCGCACAAAGACTTTGCACTTTTCAGAGATGAAGTCCATTTCTGCTTTAATTTGTATTCTGATATCTGCAGACAGGCCGGCCAGGTATTGGAGTGAGTCACAATATGGCACTTTAGAGTGGGCTACCTCTGCTTTAATAGGATAACCAAACGCCGGTTTTCTTTGAAAACGAAAATACAAGGCCAAAATTTTCGGCAAAAAAGAGCTAATTTTTTTTTTTTTTTTTTTTTGGCTAACGGATGCGGAATCGGATGCGGAAGGCCTCAGGATGCGGCCGCATCGGGTGCGATGCGGCCGCATATTCCTGTGGTTTCTGTTTTCTTTTTCTGAAATGCTCAATTTTACTACTTTTTTTTTTTTAAAACTTTTTTTTTTATATTGATCGTTTTCTCTGGGATCTTTTGTTTCAGCTCAAAGTCCTTCCTAAGGATATCCAGCTTTGTGCAGACATGGCTACCGGTGTGGATTCCTTGGGACAGTATCAGTTTGGGGATTTGGTCATGTTGGAGTAAGTTAAATTGTATACAATAATAATGATATATAATAATAATCATCAAAATAATAATAATGATAATAATAATATTAACAGTAATAATAATAATAAAAATAATAACGATAATAATTATAACCGTAATAATAATAATAATAAAAATAACCGTAATAATAATAATAATAATAATAATAATAATAATAATAATAATGGTAATAAAATATATATATAATAATAATAATAAAAATAATAATACTAATAATAATAATAATAATGATAATAATAATAATCATATTGATAATAATCATTTTAATAATAGATGCAATATTGGACTGACTATATGCATGTGACGGTATTATGATTTTTGACAAGCAAATTAATACAAGAAACCAAAAAACAAAATAAAGAGAGTATGTAATGTTTAACCGTTTTAATCTAGATTATATATTTTATAATAGTCCAAGCAGCCTGCCATTTTGGGCCATGGCGGTATCGCATGTTTGGGTATCTCGTTTTAGCTGTTTGAAAAGTTGGCTGCTATTCTACCTGATAGTGTGGATCCGATTATTAAACATTGGGCTTGTAAGAGAGTAAACGGGTGAGATTGATGATAGACTGGGGATGAAACATTATACTATAAGTCTGAGGTTCCAGGTTCATGCACCACTTTTAGCAGCCTAATTTATTCCTTGGGCAAGAAACATAACCCTGATTACTCACTCCCCTTACAATTTATGCTGCTCTCAAGCTCATATTAAAGTTATTTCAGTCTCATTTTGAAATGAATCCTGTAAGACTAATTTCCAATAGCATGATAGATAGAATTGAATTTTAAATAATCATCGTGTCTATTCAATTTTCACCATCTCCTCAGGTTTCCTTTGGATGCCTTTTTCCCCCCTTTGAATCTAAGATTTTCAAGTACCGCCAATTTCTCATAGTTTATTTTCATACTTTTTTTTCTTCATTTTTCAGTCCGCAGACAGTTGGGTGCATTGTGCGACTTGAGAAGGAAAATTTTCAAGTTCTAAGCATGCACAATAAGGTTAGTGAAAACTGGAGGAGGACAAATGTTTTATTGCTTATTTAATCTGTTTAGATTTTAATTTTTTTCAATTTGTTTGTTTTTTGTCTTAGGGTTCATTGATCATAATCGTTTCATTAAAGAGTCACTTGATTCTAGTACAAAAATGGCTTCATAATCTTGTTTTGATAAATCTAATGAAAAACTTGGATATAGTTGTAATTGTAAGGGCTTCCAACATGGGAGAAAGTTTTGGTGTTCTTGAAAATGAATTGAATAAAAAAGATGTCCCTAGAGACAAATTTCCCCTTTGGAATAAAGGGAATTTCAATTTCAATTTCATTTCAGAAAAGTTAGAGATAACACCAATAACATAATGAGAGTACAGGTGTACTGAGATCCCTGTAAATTTGTTCCTAATTATGGTATTGTGAAACTTTGAAAATTACTGAAATTTACTCAGGATGGATTGTTCTAAATTTGCACATACTTCAGGCATTCAAATGTTTTCACCTTGTGGCACCGTTTGTCAGACATATTATATCTGACCTGTGCTTCACTACAGTATTATGGCAAGAGATGCTAAAAGTTGAACTTATAGTCACGAATATTCGGCTTTGGTTAAATTTTGATATTTTATTGAGGATTGATGAATATAATATCTGAAATTTTACATTTCTATCATAAAAAAAGCTACTACTTCTATGACTGATTTAAAAAGTAATAAACAAAAATGAATATAACAGCTTCAAAAAAGAACAAAATACCAAACACGGAACATTTCGGAATGTTTTATTTACTTTCCAAGATTTTTTTTACAAAGCAGAATACCTAGAAATTATCTCTGTCATCTATAATGTAATGTATTATGTCTTTATTGTTTTTTGTTGTTCAGGTATTAGGCGTTAAACCCCAGTCCATAACAAGGAAGAAAGACACCAAGAACGCTGTAGCCTTGGACTCAGAGAACAATAATATCCAGACCAGGGATATTGTCAACGTCATTGAGGGACCACATTCGGTAAGTTTTACAAGGAGTTTAACTTTTTTTTTATTACTCAATGATGCCAATTTTCCGTATATTTATGAAATTCAGTATATTATAAACCTCAGTATATTTTCCAGTCACCTGCTAAATGGAAAAAAATGTTAAGTACATAATGTCTTTTTACTGGAGTTCTGCAATCAGAAGGAGGTCAGTCAATGTTTAAAAGTTTGAGTAAATTTTTGCCTCCTGAATTGGCAACCCTGATTACTTTACAAATCCTTATTTCCTTTTTGGAGTCGAGAATAATGAATAACCTTTCTTGGGGAGGGGGAGGTGGCTGAGTAGTTAACGCATTGCACTGTGACCCAGAAGGTCCTTAGTTCAAGTCATACTTCCGGAACTTTTTTTTTGTTTTTTTTTCATTAAGCAAGATTGACACAACATGGGTGATTCCTGTTGACTTCAGGTGTTTGTTTGATGGATTATTTATATTCCATCATTGAATGCCGAGGCAACGGCATCTCTCGCTGCCTCATGAAGGTCGCAATTTTCTTTTTCTTTCTTGGTTATCAACAATTAGCAATGTAATTTATTTAAGTAGATTTTATGTAGTAATCATAAGTATGTGCATTGTTATATTCTAAGACTATAACCACCATAAGTTACAAATTGTCTTATGGAGCATGTAAAGGCATATTGCCTCTTCGCTCTGCCTATTGATACAATATGATATGTGTCAGTGCATGACATAATCAGTCGGAAGATGAAAATTTTGGATTTGCATTTTTTTGCATGTTCTAAGAGAATATGCTCATCAGAGCATTTTAATCTTTATTTGAAGTAAATCGGGTGACTTTTCATGAAGTTATGGTCAGATGTATGGAAAAGATATCCATCAACTTTTCTCAAATTTCATACTTTTTCAACTTGACTAGCTGTCAAAAATATTTAGAAGTGAAATTAAGCTTTGATATTTCCCGAAAATGTACAAAAAGGGTTGATTTAATAATCATTTATGACAAGAACTCATTATGATACTGATTATGTCATTCACTGTAACATATATTGACTGTGTCATTCTCTGATGTGTGAGCGGGTGGTTGGATGGGAGCATCACCCTTGAATCGTATACCTATGATGTTCGCATGGGTGTACGATCCGATAGTGATGTCGTTTCTTCTTCTCTTTACTAGCCTATCCTGCTTCTTTGGTTTGTGATTGTATTTTTGACAGGGGATATTTTTTTTTTCTGTAAATCTTCTGCCTGTTTGTTCTTGGTTATTTATAATTTAGCTTATGATATCTTTAGGTTATGATTTTGATTTACATTTGTACGATTTTTGTTAGATTGCTTGTTTTTTTGTTTCAGCGGTCTCTCATATAACCTCAATTGTGTTGGAAGAGACCTAAAGCAACAAACAAAAAAAGAAAAAAAAAAAAAAAAAATTCTCTGACATGTGACTGGAAAAATTATAATTTTTAAAATCGGCTAATAATATTCAGAACGTCTTTTGTAAAATTTTGCCAAAACCAGTTACATGGTTGAGCATTTATATTGAGCACAATATCCACTAATCGTGAACTAAAGGACTTAACTATGTGCCATTTAAGAGTAGGTCTTGAACCCTGGACTTTCTGATTCGAAGGCAAGTGCCATACCACAAGACCACATAGCCACACAATTATTATTAATAGTTATACTTCAGACATAATAAATGTGTGTTAAGCTACTTTAAAAACTTCTATTTGGTGCAGTGCCAAATTTAGATAAAGTAAACACTCTTTTCTTTCCAACTCAATTCAAATTCTTTCACATTGCCTTAACTTTTTTTTTTCATCATCAGGGAAGAGCTGGAGAGATCAAACATCTGTATCGCAACTTTGCTTTCTTGACTTCTCGTAAGATGACAGAGAATGGAGGGTACTTTGTATGCAGGACTCGCCACTTGGTGCTGGCAGGAGGGGGCAAGGTTTGTTGCACTATTTTAGAGATTCTTACCTTACCAGGGTGCCTTCTCATAGAGGTTGGATGCCATGGTCTCCCACAATTCTCTGTCTAGCGCCATCTCTGAGCAGTCCTTCATTGTACTTCCAGTCGTTTCTTTTATATTTCCCAAGCAGCTCTTTGGTTGTCTCCCTTTCCCTTTTTCCCCATTAATCTCTCCTTCAAGTATTGACTTCTGGAGACTGTTGTGGCGTTGTTGTATGTGGCCATAGTACGCCAACTTTCTGTGCTTTACAGTCACCAGAAGTACTTTCTTTTTTATATTTAGTCCATCCAATACCATTCTTTTTCCATGACACCTTTCCCATCCGTCTGTAGCACCACATTTCAAAAGCATCAATTCTTTTTTTTTTTTTTTTTTTTTTTTTAGAGAAAATATTCAACGCAATTTATTAGTTTATCCCCAAACACTCCCCTTTCTATTATAGATCAGTTGGTCAGAAGAAAAAAAAAAAAAAAAATTTATATATATATATATAGTGAATTGGAAGTAATAGGACTCTATTTAAACATTAATCATGTTTACCTTTGTTCTTTGTAACGCCATCTTCCATGAAAAAGCTCTTTACTCACATTCTCTCACCGTACTCAGGTGTAAAAAGAGTATCTGGTCGTTAACAGCATAGCCGCTGACCAAAAAATTGTAACATCGCCTAACAGGCACCATGTAACATCATACATGTTAAGGGTTAGTCAGTGACCCCTTGTAAAGCACTTTGAGCACGTTTAGTGGATATTGCTCTATATAAAAGCTCAAGTTTTTTTTGTTTTTTTGTTTTTTAGATGAAAAGTAAATTTAATTTTTTTAATTTACTCTTTGTATCAAAACTCTTTGCAGCAAAACCAGAGTCCTGGGTCCATGGGCGGGTTTGTTCCAATGTCCCCACGCATTTCAAGCCCCCTCCACCCCAGCTCTGGAGACAGAGGTCGGGGTAGGGGCGGTGCTGCTGGCGGCGGGGGCATGGGCAGAGGGGGCATGTCCAAAAGAGACAGGGAAATCATCGGACAGACAGTGCGCATCTCTCAAGGGCCCTTTAAAGGTGAGACTTTTGGACTGTGTGTCTATGTCAAACTGTGATTTTTAAAATAATATTAATAAGGGGTGAGGGGGGGGGGGGGGGGGAGCTATAGTTCAAAGTTGTTGTTGTTGTTGTTATTATTATCATCACTATTATTATTGTTATTATTGTTATTATTATTATTATTATTATTATTATTATTATTATTATTATTATTATTATTATTATTATTATTATTATTATTATCATTATTATTATTATCATTATTATTATTATTATTATTATTAATATTTTAATGGCTGGCAAGATCCCCGACCACACTCCCCAGTTTTAGTTATCAGGTCTGTGCAGTAAATTTGTGGGAAATAATTGTAAATATTTTTTTTTAAATTTTATCCATCAATGGATTTATATCTGATTATTAGAAAGTGTGGGGGTCCTGATAGCTCAGTTGGTAGAGCACTCGTTTCACACACAAAGGGACCATGATCGATCCCGGGTGCAGTCGAGATTTTTTCAGACCTCCTTGTCCACCCAGCAGTGATTGAGAAGCTGGATCTGTTAGATCTGGTGGAAAGTACTTTGCGATAGACTAGCGTCCAATCCAAAGTAATTTCTATTGTCTTTTTCACGCTATAGAAACCTGGATAAACTCCAGCTCTTTGGACCGAAAGGCTCTGAAGGACTATTTTTTACTATTAGAAAGTGTGACAATCTGACAGGCATCTGATAGAAATGAACGCGAGTTATTTTATATTGCGTAATATCTACTAAAATGCTCAAAGCACTTTACAGTGGGTTCTAAGCCAACAACAGCAATAAACATACTGGAGAAGACATGATCCAGTCAGATGCAGTTAATTAATTTTTTTTTTAATTTTGAGAGAGAGGCAATACCGTTCATGGCTGATACTCATTTTTACAGCTGAGTATGGTTATCTGTCTACACTGGGTATTGAACCAGGGATCTTCAGGTTACAAGACCATAAAGCCACTCTATGATTGAATTTTATAATTTTTTTTATAATGTTTTTTTTTTTGTTTTTTTATATAACTTAAAGACAGAAAATGATTTAATTTTGTTAAACACGTCTAATAATAAGAATGCAGTATCCTTTAACAAAAAAAAAAAAGAAAGAAAGAAAAAGAAATTCAGAGAAAATCATTAACATATTCACCCTGCTTGTACTTTATTTTTTTTTAATATTTTTTTTTTTTTTTTGTTAACTGATTATTAAACAAAATTGTTTGTTTAGGATGTTGGACATTACACAGGTATCTTTTCATTGATAGGAGTAAGTTGTAGAGATGAATGGGTGGACAACTGTAGATTAGTGGATTGCTTTGTTTAACCGTTGTGTGCCTTTTTTTTTTGTTTCATTCATCCTGTTTTGTTGATAAAGGGGAAACCCAAAACATCCATTTTATCTGTTTTCGTATATTAAATTGAAGCTTACATTCCATTTCACATTATTATTTATTCCTTTTTTTTTCCCAGGATACATTGGTATTGTTAAAGATGCTACAGAAAGCACCGCTCGTATTGAACTTCATTCCAGTTGTAAAACTATCTCTGTGGATAGAACTCGTCTCATCAGTCTTACGTATGTTTATTTTGGTTTTTATTGTTTAAATTATGTGTGTGTTTATTTTTTTTTTTTTTTTATCGTTTGAAGTGCCTTACTTTATACTTGGTGGAACATAAGACGTCAACAAAGTTCCTCCAGGCATCTCTGTCCCAGGCCAGCCAGCTCAGCTCATTCCATGTCTTTCCAGCTTCTTTCATCTCCTCTTTGACTGTGCTCCTCCAGGTGGCCAATGGTCTGTCTCTCTCTCTCTCTTTCCCAGTGTGGACAATCTAAGTGCTGTGTAAGGTAGTTTGGACTTTTTCATTCTGAGAAAATGACCCAGCCATTTACATCGTCTGTTCTTGACTGCATCCACAATGTTTTACATTCTTGTGCGCCTGAAGAGTTCTTTGATGGTGATATGCTGTTGCATCCACGTTCAAATCCTTTGAGCCGACTTTCTATCTTCTTGTTCATTCTCCAAGTTTCTTTGTTTGAATTATGTGTTTGTGCCTGCTTGGGACAAACACAGATTTAAAGGAAAATTCACTTCACAAGGTATTGGTTGTATCTGACTCTCTTCAGTCCCAGCTACTTAAGAAATTTTTTACAGATTTTAGTTATAAAAACCAGTCACTTTTTTAATGAATGTCTGAAGATGGCAATCCCGCGAACAGAAGAAGGGGACGACATTTTGCTTGCAGTAAGGAACACATTTGCATCTTATCCTTGCTTTTCCTTGGTGGGCACAAATTTTTTGCAAATCTCCATGAGATAGGAGTCGTTGAATTATGTCAGGCTTGCCAAAGTAACCTGTATGAAATTGCATATTTCAACAAGCAAGTTGGACTAATATACAAGAATATGAAAAAAAAAAGAAAATCCCCACCAAAATTGAGCAAAAGTGGCCTCATCTTTCTTGTATTTTGATGCTTATACTTATAATGGATAAGTTTTGATTGTTTTGTTTTACAACAAAACATGATTTGAGTTTTTAATTACTATTCATGCCCTCCTCATGCTCTTTGCTCACCTGATCTATACATGAAGTTTATTTTGGTTGTTTTTTTTTTTTTGTTTTGCTTTTGGTCGCTAATGACATCATTTTTCTATTCCTTTGCTACAGTGGTCCCAAACCAGTGGGTGGTCAAACATCTACCTACGGCGGCCGTACACCAAACTACGGAGGTCAAACACCCAGCTATGGTGGCCAGACGCCTCTGCACGGCTCCCGTACACCTATGTACGGCTCTCAGACTCCCCTCCACGATGGCTCCAGGACACCTCATTACGGTGGTGGTGGCATGACTCCGTCCCACGATGGGAGCCGGACGCCCAGTGGCGGTGGTAGTAGTGTCTGGAATCCAACTAGTCCCAGGTATTGTCCTTTAAGCCTCCCCCTCTCCAACCCTTATTGTTTATTTCATTCTCTATTCCTGTAGTGTCAGTAATATATACATGTTCTTATAATTAATTCATCTCAACACCGAAATCCCTTGATCAAAGGTATTTTGTTTTTAGGGTGGGGGGGGGGGGGAAACAAAAAAAGCAAACTAGTTATATATGGAAAGAAATTTTTAAAAATAACTTTGTATTTTATTATTTTAAACATTTATTATGTCTATGGGGATCCTGTTAACTCAGTTGGTAGAGCACTCGCTTCACAAGCAAAGGGACCGAGATCGATCCCGGGTGCAGTCAAGATTTTTTTCTGACCCCCCCCCCCTGTCCACCCAATAGTGATTGGGTAGTTGAGTCTGATAGATCTGGCAGAAAGCACTCACTTTGCGATAGACTAGCGTTCTATCCAAAGGGTAGCAAACAATTGTTAGTTTCACGCACTGTAGAAACCGGGATAAACCTGGCTACATGAATCTATGGCCTCTGAAGGTCTAGTTTTTTTTTAATTTTGTCTAAAATACAAAATCATCAAATTGCTTGCATAAACTATGACGACAAGTCACAATACAAACGAGTCTTAAGCAGGTCAAAGGTGGGAAATTTAGTGTTGTAAACTTGATTGAATTCAATACCTACACCTCATGCTTTAAAACAAAACGTTCACGAATAAGGATAAAGCATAAAATTTTTTTAACAGATTTAAGATTATGGAAGAATTTGTTGCATTTCTCTACGACAACTAGCTTCTTACACAGGCTCTTTTTTGTTGGTTCAATTTTTGTTTGTTCTGTTATTTTCCATGCATCTTTTTTCTTTCTTTTTTCTTCTTCTTGTTTTTTTTTTTTTTTTTTTCCTTCTTTTTCAAATGATATTGATATGAATATAGTTGAAACGATTCAAAAAATTCTGGAAAATTAAGCATCTAAACAGTTTTCAAGATTATTTCATAATTTTTATTTCAACAGAGTCAATGACTTTGACTACAACTTTGAGGATTCTCCGTCCCAGGGAGAATTTGGAGGCAGCACCCCCAACCCAGCTACGCCAGGGTACCAGGCCGACTCGCCAATGGGGCCATACACACCTCAAACCCCTGGCAGTGCATACTCACCTTACCCCGCACCTTCTCCAGGAGGTTATGAAGGTCAGTGTCTCTTTATTCTGGGTGGGGTTCCCGACCTCAGGTTCCCGGGCAGGGAGCTACTTGTTGTGTGTCTTCTATTCCCCTGTATCTGTTTTCCAATTGCTTTCTGTTTTTATCTTGGATTGAGATTACTAAGTTTTGTTCTGACCCTGGCTGGGAGGGAAATAGTTGAATGTATAGTTATAGTTTAGGGAGATGATATTTTTTCCCCCTTGTAAATCATCTCTCAATTATGTACTGTTATTTTTAAGTGTATTCCTCTTAGTGGGATCTTGTGCTGGTGTCTGGGTGAGACTTTTAGGTGATCTCAAACTAAGTACACTGATAGTGTGCTCTTGGAATCTACATCTGTTTCCTATTTGTACCATTCCCTTTTGTCTTACTTTTTCCTCAAGTCCTCTTAATTGTACATCTAGAATGTTTTTACTATCCAATTTTCTTCCTTTTTACTGGTGCTGATATGACCTAAATGTGTTGCAAGCGCCATAAAACCCTTTAAAAACTTAAAAACAAAGTGTCTCTTTGTTGTAGTCAAATTCTTTTTTAAACTTGAAAAAATACTTGAGCTTTTATTTGGCACAATGTCCACTAAACAATCTTGAAGCGCTTTACAAAGTGTCCCTTACCAACAGCAACATGTAGCATGTATAACGAGACACTTGCCTGTTAGCCGATTTTTACAATTTTTTTCTGAAAGAGACAACTCTGTTAATGGCCAGGTAGTCATTTCACACTTGTGTACGGTGAGAGAACGTGAGTAAAGAGCCTTTTCCAAGGATTCAACTATGAACCGAGTGAGACTTGAGCCTAAAACCTTCTGATCCGAAAGCAATTGTCAGAAAAAAAATTGTAATATCGCCTAACAAGCATAATGTTTTCTTCGACGTGTTACGTTTTTCTGTTGGTCAGGGATCCTTTGAAAGTGCTTTGAGCATGTTGAGTGGATATTGCATTATATAAAAGCTCAAATTCTTTTTTATTTTAGTTCCAAAGATAAATATTGTTGATTCAATCAGTCTGTGATTCCACCAACTGGTTGTATAGATGAGTAATAGGCTTAAATAAAACATTCTTAATTCAAATCAGACATTTTCAAATCAATCCTCTTTTATACATAATAGTCCTTCAGAACCATTAGGCCCACGAAGTTGAAGTTTATCCCAGTTTCAGTAACGTGAAATGGACAATAGAAATTGATTGCTATCCTTTGGAAAGGATGCTAGCTAGTAAATCGCAAAGTACTCTCCACTAGCTCTGACAGAACCAGCTAACCAATCACTGCTTGGTGGACAGGGGGGTCAGAAAAAAATCTTGACTGCACTCTGTATCGATCTTGGTCCCTTTGAATGTGAAACAAGTGCTCTACCAACTGAGCTATCAGGACCCCCCCCCCCCCCTTTTTTTTTTTTTTTCTTCTTCTACATAGACAGCCAATGAAATTGTCGAAGGACGCCATTTATGCTTTCGTTTGAATTTTTACCTTTTTGTATTTCCATGCCCATTTCCAGCCCAAAGTCCTGGTTACATGGGAACCCCAAGTCCAGCTGGTTTGACAAGCCCATCTCCTGCCAGTTTTGACGGCAGCCCATCCCCCATGGGTTACAGCCCAATGACCCCTGGAGCACCTTTTACCCCACAGACACCTGGCGCTGGTACGTAATACTGGAAGCAGGTCTTGTATTAGGTATCCCAATCCAGTCCATTTCTGTGTAACGGGCCTGAAAATCTCTAATTTTCAACCAATTTCACTTGAAGCAATCTATATTTCTATTTAAGTTACAGGAATTAAAATTATATCACTGAAAAGCTTATCTATTCTCCTTCTAAAACATGTCAGATTTGATGATTTTTCTTGCAAAAATAGTTTATTAGACCCTTGTAAAGAGCATGACATAATGCGTTTTTTTATCGCGGCGAATAACCGAAATTTTATGGGTAACCATATTTTAACCGCCAACGCTACTAGTACTTTTGTTGGATCGTGTTACAAATAGCATTATTAGAAAGGGAATTAAAAGCTCTTTCTAATGATAACCAATAACAACGTGATTTATTTACATTAAAACCCTAAAAAATCGAAATATTTCAGAAAAAATACCTAAAATCGGCAAAAATTCATAAATTTCGATTTTTAAAAGCCAAAAATAGGATTGGAAACATTTTTTCTTTATAATATCTAAATCTCGATGGTTTCCGAGATTTGTACCATCTGCGGGAGTTCCAAACGTCAACACAACGCGAGCATTCCATTTTCACTTTTGATTCCGGCGTGCCTAGCATCGTTGTCTCAGTTGAGTCTCAGTCAAGTGAAGTGTCTTTGTGTTATTCAATTCCTAAAATGGATATGAACTCAACAGATTTTTAAAAGAATCACTAGGTAAGTGTTTTAATTTGGCTTTTATTAAATCAATTTTACATTTAATTCTATCTCTAATATTAATGATGATGTTTTATTATCGTCCGCTGACTTGGACAAGAATGAGAATATTGAGAATGACCTCATTTTGAAACTCCATGTCAGAACAGATCTCTGTTAATTTTTTACACCATGAAATCCTAATTTGTTTTTTCATGATATCATAAAATATAAGTTAATTCAACATGTGTAGGACATTTGCTGACTTCAAAGTCAAGAATTGTGTTTAAATCTTTCTTCAAACACGACCTAGCAACATCGGCATAAAAAATCCAAGATGGCGGCACCCGACCGAGTGCGTTTGTTTATCAATTGACGGGGAATAAGCACACTCCTGAAATTATGTGTTGCTTCAATTAAATTACTTTTTTTGGGTCTCCAAATCAATCCTTAAGATAGGTAGAAGTTAAGTAACGATTTTCGGCTTTCATGTTTTTTATTGTTTATTGACAATTGAGTCAAACAGTGAACTGGCCATTTCCAACGATAATGTTAGATGCTCAAATTAGTAGATAGGATCTCTCTCTCTCTCTCTTTCTATCTATTTATTTCTCTCTCCCTCTTACCCCCCCTCCACTCTCTTTCTCTATATTTTTCTCTCTATATCTCCTTTTTTACATTTTTTCTCTCTCCCTCTACTCCCCCCCCCCAACTCTTTTTCTCTCATCTCTCTCTATCTCCTTCTCATTTTTTCTCTCATTGTCTAATCTTTGTCCCCTCTTACACTTATCTCTCTCTCTCATCCTCGCACACATACTCATTCTCTTTCTCTCCTTCTCCTAGCCCCCCCCCCCCCCCCCCCCCCCTTTTTTTTTTCTCTCCATACAAACAACCAGTTGGCTACCTTATCTATGGAATTTTCTTTTTCAGAATGTTCAAATATTGTGTACTTTGTGTTCATTGGTAAAGTAACTTTAGCACCACTCTTCTTGTATCATATTTTTTTTCTTTTCAAAATGTTCTAAATAATGCTTTGTTGTTAGATTAGGCATAATATAGTAGATAAGAATAAGCTTAAATATCCATGATGGTAATAGTAATGGTTGGCAATGTAGAAAGTTTGAAATCCCATTTTTTGTGACCTGTTTTTCTACTTATTGACTCTTGATTACTTTTTTTTTCAGTTGATGATGACTATGAGGAAATGAAATGAAGGTTTTTGATGAAGGGGAAAGGTCGGCGACCTGATGCTTGTTGGAGTGCCCCTTTAACTAATCGAGTTCTTCTTCAGCTACACTTTCTGCGATGTGAGGGGGGATCATCTGAGGCCAAGGTATGTATTGCATCTGAGAGCCTATGGTTTGCAAGTACCCTACTCACAAGCACAGAAGCTGGTATTAGGTGCAGTTGAGTTATTACATATCATGACTATTTCATTATTTGAAAGCCTTTCTTCATACCACCAGTAATTGATTCTCTTCTATCAAGCAGAAAGTATTGAGATCCATACGGTAGCAATCAAGTTACTGCCCAATTAATGCTACAAAAACCAAGATATACCGTAGAATGTAAGGCTCTGTCTCTGAGGGACATCTATTTACTGCATTCAACCTGTTCATATTTCAGTGCTCATATCATGCTGCTGTTTTTAACCCCGTTTGGTGAAGTCGGCTTGTTTACTGCTTTGCTTATATTTCATAATTCTGCTCCAGCAGCTTACCTGCAGTGTGTGATCATTTTTTCATTTATTTTCTTTCTGCAGATTGCAGAGTGGTTTACGTACCTCTATCCGGAGTGTGTCTTACTTGTCCAGAGGATAGGACTACTCATTGCCAGGAAATTGGATACGGCTAGGTCAATCCACGGCCCAGCAGAGCGAAAAATTTTCCTCAATGAAATTCTTGACTATGATTACTTGTCGCCTTCGCTGAGTGCCCTGAGCATCACTCGCAGTGTGCTCTTATTTCGGACACAGCAGGTTTGTCAGAGTCCTTCTTACTTGATTGGCTCTTACGTATTCTGAAGCTCGGACCAGTTCATCATAAATCCATTAGAAATGCTGTCAAGTCAACAAAGGCAATAATGGCAAAATTAAGGGAAAATATTCGTCGTGATCCAGGGAAGGTGACATCTTTTGCCAGTTCGACTTTTGAACTTTACTTTACACCTGGATCATCAACATCTCTGGTGTCTACAGTCTCTCCAGTATCAACATCTGTCTCTGCACTGTCAGTGCTGACTCCAATATCAACCTCTGACACTCCAGTGTCAACGCTCACCACTGCCTCGACAGTGTCATTGCTCACCACTGCCTCGACAGTGTCATTGCTCACCACTGCCTCTACAGAGAAGGAAAATTGATGATAGTGAGGAAAATGTATGTGACCAGTCTGATTCTGATATGGACGATGACTATGATGAGTTTCGATTCACAAGTCAAGGTCAATGGGTAGCAGTTTTTTATGACCAAAAGTTCTATGTTGGTCACCATTATCAGTGATCAACGGGCTTATGTGAGGTTCCTCATCGACTCTTCTGTTCGTGCCTCTACTTACAAGTGGCCTGTTGTTGAGGACATTGCAGAATTGGAGTCCAAGTATGTCTTCAGGTGGGACTTCGAAGTGACATCTTCTGCAAGTCCTTGACTTTGGACAGTTGCTGATAAGGCTATTACAAAGGCTTATCAGCGCTTGAAGGGTATTATTTGATTGGATTTGGTTGAGAATTGCTCATTAATGGATTTATATTGCTCATACAAGGTGCATTTTGTGTTGGAACATCTGTTTTGTCTCATCTTATCACATTTCCTTTTTTTCCCCAGAGTCAATAATTTTATCTGGTCGACCGTTTTTGGCCAGTTTTTAGATTGGTCTCAAGGTTATCTGCTGCAGTCTGACTGTGAATATGCTTCATCCATGCATAGTTTATTACTTTGCAATTCTTTTAAGACTAAAATGGTTATTCTGTGGCTGTTTCAAAATTTTCTATGAATTTTTGAAAATCATGGATTTTTTATATTTTTTGATTGTGGCATCCAAATTTCATTTCGTTTCAAGAGTATTTCTAAATGAAAAGGTCTAGTGTTAAATGTTGTTTATAGTTTACAATTTTCTGTTTATTTTGAGGTATATTTGCACTATTTATTGTCCTTAGTTTTTTTAATGAATTTTTGAAAATTGGTAAATTTGACGAAAAATCAGTTATTTCCCTTGATTGCGAAAAATGACAAAATTTCCATTTTCAGA
>NC_088367.1:12910602-12973102 GCF_034508935.2 Berghia stephanieae | reverse complement strand
ATACTATTCGGGGAATGTATTTGCCTTTGATTGTTTCCCTTAGTTGTGTCCAACACAGCAATTCACTTGGAAACAATATTTCAAAGGTGTGAATAAAACTCACAAATCACACAGCGCACATCAAACTATAAGCCACAATACAGAGATGCTACATGGGTGGACCCTTGTAAATATGACTCAGTCATTAATCAATGGACTGAATTAGGCAACAAACGCAATTACACACAGTTGTCAAATCTGTTTTCACCAAGACAGCTTTTAAAGCATTGCAATTTATCAAAGCCCAAAGTCACAAAGCTATTATTGCTGTTTTGATGAATGAGACCATTAAGATATGAATTAATCGGCCCCCATTTGTAAAGGAGGAAGCATGTTAATTTTCTTGAGGTATTTTTGTAGCTGAAATTTATTTTATTGGGTTGGATAATGTATAAGATAAATCATGTTGGGTTTTGCTTTATTTTATTTTATTTTATTTCTTTTTTTTTTTTTTATATCAAATTTATGTTAGTCCATAATAAAGTATGTTGTAAAAATTATAAATTTTGTTGGATTGTGTTGTATTTCTGTTTTATGTGCTGTAATAGTAATTTCTTGAATCTGTAAAGATGTGCAATAGACCAAAATTGAGCTTCAAAGTTGAGCTTTTATATAGCGCAATATCCACTAAACATGCTGAAAGTGCTTTACAGGGGGTCCCTGTCCAACAACAACATTTAACATTTAGGACAAGACATGACGCCTGTAAGGTGATATTATTATTTTTTTTCGGACAGACAACGCTGTTAACGGCCAGGTACTCATTTTACACCTGAGTACGGTGAGAGAATGTGAGTAAAGAGCCTTTTCCAAGGACTCAACTATGCGCCGAGCAAGGTTCGAACCCAGGACCTTCCGATCCGAAAGCGAGTGTCACACCACTAGACCACATAGCAGCAATAATAGACCATTCAACGGTGATGACATTTTCATCATTGTCATAGTCTGCTTTATGCAGTCACTTTCAACATGGTGCAGATGACCTTAATGTTAAGTATTTACGAATATCTCTAGGTAGAATCAGATGATATTACCTACATCTAGGAACGAAAAGAAACTTTTACTTTTTGGTAATCTAGTCAGATGCAAGGATTGATTACTGTTTCCAACATAACATCTCAAAAGACTAGATCAAGTTGCCATTTTCAGACTTTGCTGCAGCCATTTTCAGACTTTGCTGCAGATATAACCGTCTCAAACACCATAATTTTAAAGCTTTTAAGATTGGAGAAACAGACATTTGTGAATGTGAAAAGGGGAAGCAGGATGCCACACATGTTTGCAGGACTTTACAAAGTACAATGAACAAAGAGCGACTAACCTCCTGTGTCTTCTATCCCCCTGTATCTGTTTTCCAACATGCTTTCTGTCTTTGTCTTTGTATGAGATTACTTGGTTTTATCTCCTGGCCATGGCCAGATACCCCGGCTGAGAGGGAAACAGTCAACTGTATAGTTAATTTTGGGAGATGATATTTTTTTCCTTGTAAATCATATCTTTGTTATGCACTATATTATATGTTGTTTGCGTATTACATGTGATTTGTAAACATTTGAGTGTATCCCTCTAAGTGGGGACCTGTGCTTGTGTCTGGATGAGACTTTCAGGTGATCTCAAACTAAGTACTTTGATAGTGTGCTCTTGGAATCTACATCTACATCTATTTCCTATTTAAACCAATTCCCCTTTGTCTTATCTTTTCTTGTGTGCTTTAATTGTAATTCTAGAACTTTTAACTATCTCATTTTCTTCCTTTTTACTGGCGCTGATATGACCTAAATGTGTTGCAAGCGCCGTAAAACCCTTAAAAACAAACGAACAAAGAGCGACTATTTCCCAAAGGACTACTCTGAAGTCGAAGCTCTATGGATCTCAGAACGAGCTTGGGAAAACCACAGCATTCATGCAGCTTGACTTTCAGCCATAAAGACAGCATGAGGGGGAAAGAAGAAGAAGAAAAGGCTTGCTCTGTGATCTGCTTCGGGGCTCCATTGTCTCTAAATTGTGTCAAGGTAGTCTCAAACTAGACACACAGATAGATTGCTTTGGGAATCCTGTTCTGTCCCCTAGCCCATTAGTCGAGAAAGACTTTAAAACTGGGGAGATGACATGGGTCCAACGTTCTTCCAACCCTAAGAGAAATTTCACCCATCGCCTCCTGGCAGTCACAATCTCCTGAGAAGATTAATAGAACTTTATTATTGTCCAAAGAAATGGAAATTCATGGAATAAGACATAATAACGCGAGCTAGTAATAGGATTAGACCATAGTTTCTCCCGTGACACTTTGGGCCATCCAAATTCGCCATTCCTCCCTGTCCTGTGCTGCCATGTATGCCTCGTCCCCAGTTTTGAGGTCTTTAGTTTGAAGTAGGAATAGTGAAAGTCCTTACGTACGGTTTATGAAAATATAACCATTGTTCAGTGCATTTAAAAATACTCCCATCCGTGCGGCATATCGATATATATTAATTCAGAAAAGTGAGTGGAACAGGTACTTATGTTGATAATAACAAATGAAGTGAATCGAAAAGTGCCAGAAGACAATAGATAATAACATTTCTTGGCGATGGGGGCTCGAACCCATGACCATATTGATACAACTCCGCCTGGCCATGAGTGGTACGCTATGCAGTTGACGGCACTTCACCATTCCATTTTTATTCTCTTTTGTCTTCTGGCACTTTTCTACTCACTTAATTTTATGTTTCTGTCAATATCGTTAGATTCCAGCGCCCATGCATTCCACAAAGGAATATATATAGATAATCCATGAAAACAACCGTTTGATGCCATCAGGAATAACCATTGGTGTCCGTAGTGAGAAATGGGGGGGGGGGGGGGGGGGGGGGGGGGGTAATAATTTTGCTTAAGGAAAATAAAAAAAAATGAAAGTACCTGAAGCAGGGCTTGAACCTACCTCGGCCTCCATTAGCTGCATTGAGCATGACAAATCCATTGCTATGGATAAGGCAACAAAGCACATTTCCCGATTTTTCAAAATAAAATACCATAATTTATTTATTTATTTATCTATGTATTTCTTCATTGTTAATTCTTTTAGTTTGTTTTTATTTATCCTGACAACGTGTCGGCCAAAACAGACATTTGAAGATTTAGGAAGCCGGCATTTATTTTCCTCTTTTCAGCAGCGGAGTGCTGCGTCCCGTACAGGGTAAATGTAGAAACAGGAAAGGGACGCAATTACTTGGAAGGATATCATGGTTCCTCGAGGCCGGGGGGTGGGGGTCTCCTCTGAACTGGGGGAAATGCTTTCTGGATTTTGTATCAGTAATAGTAATAGAAGACATTGGATGGCAGCCAATCATGACCTGTCTAATGAATGGCAGTCAATCTGCATCAGTGGATTCTAGCGGCGGAGTCCCCTTGCACTGGTTGTGGTAACAGCTCGGAGACGGAGGTCGCAGAGCAACTGGTTGAACATGTCATCGTTGTTCAGCTGCTTGATGGGTTAAAGATGATTCATGAGTGTGGAGAAATTAAAGTAGACTGGATAGATCGTTATAGTATTATGTGGTTTTGTGGTATGACACTCGCTTTCGGATCGGAAGGTCATGGGTTCGAGTCTCGCTCAGCACATAGCTGAGTTTTTACTCACTCACGACTCACATTATCTCACCGTACTCAGGTGTAAAATGGTGTAACCTGGTCGTTATCTCTGTCGAAAAAAATGTAATATCGCCTCGCAGGTGTCATGTCTCGTTCTACATGTTACGTATTGCTGTTGGTCAGGAACCCTTTGTAAAGCGCTTTGAGCATGTTTATTGGATATTGCGCTATATAAAATCTCACGTTGAAAATTTTTTTTCTGAAAATGTGTGTATGAAACAATGTCAGACAAAGCAAGATAGAAAGATAGTCATCCCAAAAAATCAGCCTTTCTCGACTGGGGATCGAACCTCAAATCTCTTGATCACCCACTTGGAATTACTACGCCAGCGTCGACGGGTACTGAGATAAAAAAAAAATCGACTTAATGTCACTAATAATTAACCAGTAGATTTTGGACCAATCAAAAAAATGGAATTTGTGACACACCCTCACACGTGCTCGGACAAACATAGTTTGTTGTTTATAAACAGTAACGTGAATGAAATCGACCTCTCTCTGATCATTGTTATTGTTTTTATACCGCCAAATGGGTGAATAGTTATCACACGATTCTCTCGATCAGATTATGAACGCTTAAATTTACACATAGTTTTCTGTGTTGATTCTGTTGATTATGCAGTAGAACAGTGGGTATTTTACTTAAACATGTACCACCTATAGTAAAACCTGTGTAGTTTGCTGTGTCTACCAATCACTGCTTTTGTTTACATTATGACGACTGTCCGAGAGGCATTGTTATCTACCTGTCTATTCTAATGTTCGAGCCAATTGGATTCAGTAGTCTGATGCCGGCAACGGCGGCCATCTTGGTTCTAAACAAAGAAAATCATTACTTTTTATTCTTCAAGCTGGCTAGAACCTTTCATATGTCTTGTGATAAGAATGTATAAAAGTCAAAACAAGATCATATTTATAATGTTTTTCTCCTCTGTATACACTTTTATGCTCGTTGGAGAAATATTTCATAAGGGCGTCCGCCATTGTTCGATAGTTTAGAGCCAGTGTTACTAAGTTACCATGCGTCATTAGGAAGGAAGTGACGCTACGACTATTGCATCCTATGCGTCAACGCGTGCACACGGGTAGTGGAACTGGAACGGACTAAAACAACGGTACAAATAAGTACACAGTACACGTCGGCTGACGTGAATTATCGACCACCAGACTGTCGGTCATAACCGTAACTAATTGTCTGTATTTTTTGTAAAGAGTATGCACCGTCATCATCATCATGTAGTGCGTTGTTGCCCATGCAGCTGTGTATAGATAGAATGCGCTTGGCCAAGGAGTTCACAACATTGCCATCCGGAAGTATAACTGACCAACACACAAACTCTGTGTAACCATGAACTTTTATAGTCTGGTAAATACAGTTTAGTGAGAACAACTCACAAACGCGGATGGCAAAAACAGTAACAAAGGCCTGAGTGACGTCATCTTTGAATTATCTATACAGGTTTTCCACATGGAGGGAGTTGGACAACCATGCAAATGAAGCTGTTGAAGATCCGAGAGAAGAACTGTCCTATGGAACTGAGCTTCCCAGAAATGAGTGGGTAACACACTGAACAGAGCACGGGCAACAATTGGGAGAACAGCTGGAAGCATGAAAAAGTGGGGACTGGCTGAGATTAGCTTGTGTACACGTGGATGCCCAGAGCAGACGATGGAGCATATCCTTAGAGAATGCCAGGATGGGCCCAGCTGCACTGACCATGATCTAAGAGTCTGCTCCACAGATGCTGTGGAGTGGGTTCGGTGTTGGAGCGACAAGCTATAATGACCGTCATCTAGCTTGGTCGCTCATCGGTACCTACGGTGCACATCTTGTCACATAAGTCAATCTATGTTAAGCGTGATCAGTGGTCGGATGAGTGATAGTGATTCTGGAAAGTTCTGATGTTGAATGCTGGGTAAGGAACTTTACACGCATTACGCCAGTCTACTCAGGCGTGAATGAACACCTGGCTATAGGCAGTGACTGATATTGTAAGAGCATTATTGCAACTTAGAACACCTAACAAGTGAGTGGTACTGTATAAAATGGAAAAAAAGGAAAGGTTTCATATGGCCTGCTGGGGGGAATTAATGTCAGACTGTGTTGCGCATTGAGCATGGTAAATCTGTGGAAATGCTCTTTATACTTTAAGATTAGTGTTCATATTTTTTACTTGTATTCCTTATCACCAGAACGTCACCGTCCCCAATTTTTTTATGCTTTTGCAGTTACTTTTACTATACACACACACATATACACACAAACACATACATATCCTCTCCCATTCTTTTTCTCCCTCTCCCCTCCCCCCCCCCCCATTTTCCCCATTTATCCCCGCCTCCCTTCTCTTGCGCCTCACCGACCCCACATCCAACGCCCTCTCCATACATTTCTATTGTTTCCAAATGTGACAAAATGTGATATTTTGTAACATTACAAATTTGTGTTTGTGTTTTGTCTCCCGACGAAAGACAAGGGCAGAAACGTTGTTTGTTTTATGTTGTTCCCTTATATATATTAAATTAAAAAAAAAATATTGAGCTTTATATAGCGCAATATCAACTAGATGTGCTCAAAGCGCTTTACAAGGGGTCCCTGGTCAACAGCAACATTTAACATGTAGGACGGGACATGACGCCTGTTAGGCGATATTACAATCTTTCGGACAAAGACAACGCTGTTAATATAACGACCAGGTACTCATTTTACACCTGAGTACGGTGAGAGAATGTGAGTAAAGAGCCTTTTCCAAGGACTCAATTATGCGCCGAGCGCGAGGCTCGAACCCATGACCTTCCAATCCGAAAGCGAGTGTCATACAACTATACCACATAGCCGCACAATATATATATATTATATATATATATATATATATATATATATATATATATATATATATATAATAATGTCACTCACATTATATGGCCAAGACGTTCGTTTCTGTGGCTTTCGTCCACGTCTTCAGTCGGCATAATGTCCGAAGAAAAAAATGTATTCCATTTATTTCTTCGGACATTACGCCGACTGAAGACGTGGACGAAAGCCACAGAAACGAACGTCTTGGCCATATAATGTGAGTGACAATTTATATTTTATATTAGCTCTAACCATCATTATCGAGTACTTTCGTACCTACGAGTACCCATCAACACTCACACACACACACACACACACACACACACACACACACATATATATATATATATATATATATATATATATATTATATATATATATATATATATATATGTCACATTTACTCACTTTATCTTTCTCACCGACCCCAATAGCTAGATACTGTCTGCTGTATTTCACCAACTTAATGGGTATTCGAATATAGTGGCTATTGTTGTTTCTTTCTCACTTACTTAATAATAAACATTGGATCTGGTATGACCTGAAAGTGTTGGAGGTGCGATTTTACAAACGGACCATCACACAAACACACTCAAGCACAAACACTAGCACAGTTAGATCCCCTTTTGTTTACACGGTTGTCTCTGTAGAACTCTTTTGACCAATTTCACCAAGTAAACTCGACTTCCTTTCCTTTCTCAGTGTTTCAGAAAACATAACACAGGTACCCTGAAAATATAGCATTAAATATCGTAACATCTTCCGTATATTTTCCCATTTATCAAATATTTTGTTTGTACGGATTATTTTTGAAGAGCCATATATTTCGATGGCAGTTCTATTTCAAGTATAATCACATTTAAAATGGATAATAGGTGATTTATAAATCCCCTGTTGGCAGCGGACTTCAGGTCTTGTTTCGATTTGTGAAGCGATATAATATAAACTTGAATAAGTGAATAAGACCCCGATAAACGCTGGGCACAATTTAGAATTTATTTGATGGTTAGATTTTATATAGGGTAAACTTTTAGCGACCCAAGTTCGTTTCTTCTACTATACTTGGGATGGGGGGAGAGCTGGTTAGTGTTAGTGAGTTAGCTTGGCTTAGGCTTAGCCGACAGAATTGCCGAATCACATAATCCTAATCATAATCATTCATCAAATGATAATAGGTACTTTGGTAAAAAATTCAAATTGGATTGAGCTCAATGAAACCTGTATATTTTAAAGTGCTTTTCAACACGATTCTAATGATACCAAAATTGTGAAAATCAGATATGCAGAAAAAAAGTTATAATTAATGTTAGTGTAGTGTTAGTTTAAAGGCTGAAAAATGGTCTTCTATTTGCCTTTGTTATTTACTGACGGACTTTGTGACCTGAAAATTGTTGCATATCCGGTAGTAACCACCATTTGGATTTCAAAACTGGTCTAAAATGGCCGCTAAGATTTGAGTAAAAAAAAAGGATTTTACTGGAACGAATTTCATGGATGCGGTATACAACTTTGCCCTGAATTTAATTTTATAAAAAAGTTAAGATGTTAAATAAACGTGCCAGCATGAAAGTTTGATTTACCAAGTTCTAATCTTTTAATTATCCAAAGCTAAATTATACCCTATTTTATCCATAATGAAAAGTTATACTAAATTGTCATTGATTTTAAAATAAACTACACCAAACGATAGAGTAATTTCTCCTGAAGAAAATAAGACATAAATCATTAAAATCCATCCATAAACAAAAAATCTATGGAACTTTTTCTGAGACCCATCACTCAAAAGTCCAAAAAATCGGGTCACAGCCACTAGGCCATTTATCAGCTCCCTGCTGGAGGGCCAAATGGACGTTTACCAAAGTACCTAATGATAACGAATGAATGTGGTAACTCAATTGACTTGAGTTAGGATTTTCCTGGGATGAGATCAGGGAACTTTCATGTGTCCCTTCCGATCGGAGTAATTTTACCGAAGTCTAACGCAAAGTATTTTCGACCCGATCTAACAGTCCCAATCCAACAATTCGATCACTGCTTGGTGAGGAGGGGGGGGAGGGATCAGTGTGAGTGAGCTATCGGGGACCCTCTGGATCTGTCAGACCTTATGGAAATTACTCATACTGGCCAACCCTTCCACTTTTCGCTGATCATTCCGATTTTCACTTTCCACCATTTATAATTTTTGGTTAATTAGGTATATTGTTTAACGATTGCTAAACGAGAGGCGAGGAGAAGGTAAACTAATTGCTCTCCCCTCTCCCTCACGTGGTGATTGTGTAGCTAGGCACTTTGATAACTCCAGTTCAGTGGCCGCCGATAGGCTCACTGTAAGGTGAAACTCGTTTTTTGGAACTTTATTTTTGGCCCTTTAATGTTTTGGTCACCATGGCGTTATTTGTGAACCTATGTGACTAATGTTGGTATCATTTTAAAGGGCACAAAACAAGCTTTCTAACGGTATATTTTATTCTTAATTCCTGATTGTATTTCTCAGAAAGCTATTGAAATAAAAATTTATCAAATTTTGACTTATAAGAACTTTTTAAATTATGGATACATTTTAATTATACTTCATACATCGATAGACAATCAATTGAAGAACATCTCTGCCAAATTTCATCAAAATTGATACACTCGCTCATTATTTTATTTTTTCCGCCATCAACCCCACTTTTTTTTTTACAAAAACCTCATATTTTTTTCCATTTTCATTTATCCTTAATTTTGTCCATACTTTTCATACATGAAAATGATTTATATGAAAATAAAGCTTATTTTCTGACCTTCAAAATGATACCTAACACTTGCCATTTATTTTTTAATTGAAACAAAATTACTGAAAACAATAAGTGGGCCATGTTGACTGCAAAACTCAAAATTTCCCGATAGCCGCGAGATGCTGGTTTTGAGGCAGCAGTGAGATCACAGATTCTCTCTGTACAATTGACAAAAAATGTCAACAGAAAAATATAAATAACTCTGGAACCGTAAGTCGTAGAGAAACAAATAAGGTATCAAATTTTATGTTTTTTCAAGTCCCATCCCCCTGACTGGGTCAAATTAAGATATTTTGAGTTTGAAAATTTTATCAAAGTGCCTAGTGTAGCATGATGTTCAAATTCAAACAGTAAAAGTAAAAAATAATATTACAAATTCCTATTTTTGGGGGTCTCAAATTCTCATTTTCTCACATTTTGATTCCACTTCTGAAATGTTAAAGTTAAAGGTTGGTAGGTCTGAATAAATTTGGGAATAGACCAAGTTTCTTACCCAAAGAGTTGGAAGGAATTGATATTTGTTTAAAGCTACAACAAACTGGGATGGATTCTGGTTACCACACATGACCTACTTAAACTTAGGCCTTTGGATGAATTAATGTTTTGAACATTTTAAAAGATTGAAATCTAAAGTTTCTTATTAAAATCCTATTTCCCCCCCCCCCCCAGGTCAAAATGGGCTTGAAACCACTAGTCAAGCCTAACATTGTTAAGAAGAGGACGAAGAAATTTACTCGTCATCAATCTGACAGATATGCCAAGGTCAAGGTAAGTAATTGGTCCAACCTCTCTTTTTGTAAACTTAGAATCTATGACACTTTACGCCACCACTCAGCATTGAGTACTACCCAGTCATGGGAATTTGTCTACTCATCATTTATTACAAAATCAGTTCACAGTATTCGGTATCGGGTGTTTTGAATGCTAAGCACAAAGTAATGGGATCAGTGGGTTCAGTTTCAGACTTGCAACTAGATAACTTTAGCAAGGAAGAGCAAGAGGCATTTTACACATTGTTGGCTTGTTCACCCTTCGTGGTGAGGTAGCTGGATCTAGTGCGAAGTACATTTGGTAGATACGCATCCTTTCCAAAGGGTAGCAAGAACTTGTAATTGAGCAACATAAACCAGGATGAACTCCAGCTCTTTGGTTTTGTAGGTTTTGTAGAACAAAAATACAGTTTTTTGGTTAGGGCCTCTCATTCACATTCTTTGTTTGATTTATTATTCTTCATGAATTGGAATTTCTTAGTGTCTGCATTCCTAAGTCAATTTGTATTGTTATGGAATTTGATGTGAGGATCCATCAAATTTAAATATTACAATTAATTTTATCTTTAGCTGACACTGAAGACATTGTTTGCACTTTTATATGATTATGCGGATGTTATAATGATGACAAAATTGAAAAATGAAATGAAATATTTCTTTATTTCTGTGTTTTAGCCCAGTTGGAGAAAACCCAGGGGTATTGACAACAGGGTGAGAAGGCGATTCAAGGGTCAGTACAAGATGCCCAATATTGGTTACGGTTCCTGGAAGAAATGTAAACACGTGTGCCCTGATGGATTCAAGAAATTTGTTGTCCACAATATTAAAGTGAGTCTGGTGTTTGGTTTCTTTATTATTTGTCATCTTGGTGAAGTTAAGATTTGAGTTCATTTTGTGTACTAGGTTTTTACTTTCATGTTATTTGACTCACTTCACAATCAGAGCTGTCAACTTGAAATTTTTAAAATTCGTACTTTCCAAGGGAAAAAATTAAAAGTAGTATAAATCAATAATTTACCATCACCATGATCCACAAATGCACCAAAGTTCTGAATTTAATGGAACTAAATTTTGCTGTTCAAAGAGATTTATCTAGTTAAAGATGCGAATACAGCTCTGCAGCTGGAGTCAAAAATCTGTAATTCTACAAATTTTTCGCAGTGTTAGGCAGGTCTTCAGAATACTGTATTAATCTGCTTAGCGGGCTCCTGTGAACACAATTTTGATTTCATACGGTGCAAGTCAGCTATTCACAGATTTAAATACATACAGCCTTTTTATTTATTCTAGTCCTGTAAAAAATTGTCTCAACCAAGTAACAATTAACTGGTAGATTTTAGACCAATCAAAAGATGGAATTTGTGACACTTCATACATGCTTGGACAAACATAGTTGGTTGTTTATAAACAATGTCAATGAAATCGACATCTCTCTTATCATTGTCATTGTTTTCATACCGCCAAATGGATGACTGGCTATCACACGATTTTCTCGATCGTATTATAAATGTTTTAAATTTACACATAGTTTTCTGTGTTGATTAAGCGGTGAAACAGTGGGTATTTTACTTTGACACATACCATCCATAGTAAATCCTGTGTAGTTTGCAATGTCCACCAATCACAGCCGTAGTTTAAAGTATCATGACTGTTCGAGAGGCGTGGTTATGTAAGTGTCCATTGCAGCTGGACTGGTCATTTTTGATTGCTAGTTTATTTTTTCTCACTTACATCTTTTTTTTAATGTCAGCAGTGAATATCTTTTGCATTTGATCAGCGATGCTGGTAGTGGCCTTTAAAAAAACATTTTTTACTATTTTATTTCTTTTCAATGGGACAATGAAAGGCTTTAATTTTATAGAAATAGTCCATCAGTGATGATAACATACGCTTTCTATTGATTGCTTGTATGAAGACAGTTACATGCACTACCATCTGAGGTGGATTGAAATAATCTTTTTGGTGGCAATCTTTGCATTGTTAACTATCATTTTTCAAACTAATTAGATTTGTAGCTATGTTAATTTCCTTCCAAAATTTAAATCTAGAAGATAGCAAGTAAAACTAGCGTCAGTTTATTTTTCCTCTACCAATTTTTGGAAACTCTTTTGTCCGTTGATGATTGACAGATTAATTTTAGTTTCAATTTCAGTCATTTTTTGAGGAACAAAAAAATAATCCTGTAACAAGTTAGTTAAAACCACTCTTTAATTGTAATTAGAGAGCATACCTTGCCAATGAGTACAGGAACTGGGGTTGTTCATGTCATGTTTAGGAATTAAAGTAATTTTGTTGTGTGTGGGGGGGTGGGGGGGGGGGGGGGGGGAGACAGGTGAGGTTAGTGATCAGTCCATTGCGATTGTGTTACATGCTAATATATTTGTGTTTGATTTCATACGGTGCAATATCAGTGAAATCTGGCAATTCAGGAAATTGAAGATAATTGTCGCTGGTTCTGGTATTAGAACTAGGTTCTAGTTTTTCTCTCTGTTGATCTTGAAATGATAATAGTGTTAGGAGATAAAGGAAAGTGCACTTGATTCCGTTGTGTTTATTTTATGCCAATTAGTTTGTTGTGTTTGTTGCTAAAAAAAAGCTCTTCATTTTTCCGAGTTTGCAAGTAGCACCTGTGTATTCAAGCTATGGTAGATGAAAAGCATTAAAGAAAAATTACTCAAGTTTTTGTCATGATAATGTTTTATCATGTTATTTATTTATTTATTTATTTATTTTTATTAATCTGTCAATGATGAAACCATACACCTTGTATTGATGGTTGCAATGAAAATATTCACATGCACTACCATCTGAGACGGATTTTCAAAGATAACATTGTGTCATTATAAAGACATTTGTTGTCCTGTCATGGTATACAGATTTAAATTTAATCCATGTTGCCTATATATTTTGAAGCCCAAATTGGCCAAATTCGGATTCTTTCCTCAAGATACAAATTTTATTTTACCACAATTTTAGAGGAAATGATTGTCTTATTTCTGCAAGAAATGATCAAAATGATAGACATTGTATCAGTTTTTAAGTGGCATTTCAAAGAAATTGGGATAGAAATTTTGTATTTTGTTTTGATACAGATTTTTTCTCGAACATATTTTATTTATGGAATAATCTGTTTTTTTAGTTCTACTTGTTGGTTTGAATTGTCTCATATGTATTGATGTCTACATTTATATGGGCTTAATTTTTGTTTTCCACCTTCTGGAAATGTTAACAAACTTTTACGTACTTATCTCCCCAGGAATTGGAAGTATTGATGATGCAGAACCGTGTCTTCTCTGCTGAGATTGCCCACAATGTATCCAGCAAAAAACGTAAAACTATCGTAGAGAGGGCTCAACAACTTGCTATCAAAGTCACCAATCCCAATGCCCGCCTCAGATCGAAGGAGGATGAGTAAATTATGCCTGTTGTTAATAAAATATATATAAATTTAAGTGCAGCATTATGTGTTTGTTTTATTATTTTAAATCGTTGACTTACTTTGAACATATTATGGAGTAATCGAAACAGGTTCTCTTGACTGGAACTTTGTACCATTTTAGAAACTAGGATTGATTCTGTTCCACTCACTCGGTGGGATTTTTTGTCCTCCCACGGTGGTCACTTGCGGGTGGTTGGATGGGAGCATCACCCTTGAATCATATACCTATGATGTTCGCATGGGTGTACGATCCGATAGTGATGTCGTTTCTTCTTCTCTTTACTAGCCTATCCTGCTTCTTTGGTTTGTGATTGTATTTTTGACAGGGGATATTTTTTTTTCTGTAAATCTTCTGCCTGTTTGTTCTTGGTTATTTATAATTTAGCTTATATCTTTAGGTTATGATTTTGATTTACATTTGTACTATTTTTGTTAGATTGCTTGTTTTTTTGTTTCAGCGGTCTCTCATATAACCTCAATTGTGTTGGAAGAGACCTAAAGCAACAAACAAAAAAAAAAAAAAAACGGTGGTCACTTGCTGTTCCTTTATCTCACTGTAAAGTGCTTTGAGCATGTTTAGTGGATATTGCGCTATATAAAAAAATCTATATTTGTTATGCGAGTTGCTTTTTGTCTTTGTTTTGCCCTGGCCCTTGCCAGAGTCCTTGGTTGGGAAGGAAACAGTCGAATGTATATTGCTATTTTTGGCAGGTGATATTTTTTTCCTTGTATGTACTGATAGTTATATTTTTGTTTTGAACATATTATCTTGTAAACATTTTGAGTGGGATCCTGTGCTGGTGTCTGGATGACACTCAAACTAAGTACATTGATGGTATGCTCTAGGGATCTACATCTGTTCCCTATTTGAACCAATTATCTTTTCTTAGGTGCTTAAATTGTAAATCTAGAATTTTTTGACTGTCCCATCCCATCCTCTTCCTTTTTACTGGTGCTGATATGATCCCCTTAAAAAAATAAAACATGTTCCACTGCGTGGGGTCTTTTGATCTCCCAGGGTGCACAGGAGGTCACTTGCTATCCCCCTATATCTGTTTTCTAAGTTGCTTTGTCTTGGAATGGGATTACCGTTTACCTAGTTTTTGTCCTGGCCACTGGATGAAGGGGAAACCGTCAACTGAATGGTTTTTGGGAAATGATATGTTTTCTAACTTGTAAATATACGATTCTTTCATCTCTTTGTATTTATTAAACGAGTTATTTTTTATTGTGCCTTATAACACCAACGAGCTTGCAAGTCTGTGTCATTGCATGATAAAAATGTAACGAGTTTAATAAATACAAAGAAATGAAAGAATACTTTGATTCTACCCCTCCTAGTAAGATTATTAGATTT
Organism: Berghia stephanieae; assembly: GCF_034508935.2. Classification (NCBI taxonomy): domain Eukaryota; kingdom Metazoa; phylum Mollusca; class Gastropoda; order Nudibranchia; family Aeolidiidae; genus Berghia; species Berghia stephanieae. The sequence goes on along the minus strand of NC_088367.1, from coordinate 12,958,233 downwards.
TTTGTAACCAAATGGTATGGTATTAGTACTTCTATTCACCATAATTTCTCTCTCTCTCCTGCTTGAATGACAATTTGACCCAAAACTAAAAGCGTTGGATTTGTATTCATGCGCACCGAAAGATTATAATTACCAATCAGCTGTCTTTTACACCTAATTTCACACCAATATAATGTGTGCGAAAGTATTCTGCAATTGTTGAATAACATTTTTATTCAACACGTTCAAAGCATTATTCAACGAGTACGTATTTGCTCAGAAGTTAAAGGGTTTTCCTGTGAGAGGGGTGGACTAATCTCTGTTCTTTTGTTCTACTTGTTGGTTTGAATGCATTATGATTTGTAAACATTTGAGAGTATTTCTCTGAGTGACATCCTGTGCTCGAGTATGGATGAAACTTTTAGATGAACCCAAACTAAATGCACTGATACTGATACAGTGCAACCTCGATATAACGACATCGCCGGGACCAGGAAAACGTGTCGTTATAGAGGGATGTCGTTACAGAGAGGTTTCCTATGTGTGTATATCAGGTGTTTTGGGTCTTGTGTAGTGAATGTATACTTTTTCATTTTCCCTCTGTAGTTTATCCGGGCTTGGGACCGGCAATGAATGGAGAGTGGACAAAGGATTTATAAACAGTCCAGTGTTGACCTGTCACAGGCATTCATTTGGTGAAAGGCGAGCCTTCTGATTGGTGAAAGGCGGGCCTTCTGATTGGCTGCGGTGTTGTACAAATGTGACTTGATTGGCTGAAAAAGAAGCGTTTTCATTGGCTACAATAAGAACTAGCTCTGGGCTTATTACGAGTAGACAACATACATAGAATGGAAGATACCACTTGTTATAGTTACGAACAATTTCATGGTAGACAAACACCTTCAAGGTTTGTCGGACCAGAAATGTCGTCATACAGGGGTTTTGCTGAAATGCACGTCGCTATAGAGGGGTTTTTATTACTAATGATATATAGTAAAATAAAATGGGACCTGACTACCATGTCGTTATACAGGGAATGTCGCTATAACGGATGTCGTTACATCGGGGTTGCACTGTAGTTTGCCCATGGAATCTCCATCTGTTCCCCATTTGAACCAGTCCTATTTGTCTTACTTTTCTCATGTGCTTTCAATTGTAAATCTAGAGTTTCTTCACTATCCCATTTTCTTCCTGTTTACTGGCACTGAATTAATATATGGAAGTAGTGTCGGAAACGCTATAAAACCCTTAAAAACGTAAACAAAACACATGTTCCATTCATGGACTTTTAACTCACTCAACCCTAACACCGACTATATCCGTAGTATACCCGGGGTTACTTTTACCCCATGCCTGGTTTATTACATTTTTCTGAGTCAAATTATAGGCATAGTATCAAAAACTAATATAGTATTCTTAATTTTTACATGTTGATGGTAGTTGAATAAAACTATCTATGCATATGCTCATTCTTAATACATTTTTTCCAATTTTGAAAAGTAGCAAAAATCTCTAGGATTGAGTGAGTTAAGCTGAAATTCAAGGGGACTTATATTTTAGTTTTAGTTGAATCATATTCACTGTAAATCAGGAGATAATGAAGGTGTCTTGCTCATTCGTGAGTACCACATTGGTTTATTATGTAGTCCTGCCTACTGTTACGAAAAATTCGTAGAATTATTGAAATTTCGGCACTAATTTCAGAACTTAATAATAATAATAATAATAATAATAATAATAATAATAATAATAATAATAATAATAATAAAAATACTTTATTGCATGCACCCAAAAAGGAAATTTTTTGTACAGACGTGTTATAATTTACACAATAAGATAAAAATACAATGGAAATAGGATGTATATATAAAAAAGGAGCAGCTCCATAACCAGAGCTGCGCTTTATAATATGAATAATTTCAACACTGTAGAATAGTTAAAACTCACTATTTATAAATTGAAAATTGAAAAGATTGCAAAACAAATAAATTATTTACATTTTTATGAGCATCTCTACTCTCAATCATTAAATCTTATTGAAAATATAAGTTGATGCCAGACTACATAATTTTAAAGATTTTAAGGTAAAGTATTTTTTAATCCCTTCGGAGGGTAAATTGTTGATTTAAAAAATAAACTTTAGTGAGTACTATTCTTTGCTCTTAAAGATTACGAATTTTTAAGTTTTCAAGTAGACAGGTCTGATTATGTGCAATGCCTCATTTCAATTATTAACCAGAAAGAGGATTGTCGATTTGAGCTGAAATAGTAAAACATATCGTTCCAAAATTCAATTCCAATTTTGGGTCTTGGGATAGTTCAACTTCAACCATTGAGCTGAGAAGAGTGTGGCGCCAATAAATCATTTTTTCCAGAAGCCAATTTCACAATTTCCCAGAAATTTAGAATTTATCTTTATCAGTTCAGGCCCTGGTCTCTATTGTTTGCCAAAAGAGGGACAGGTTGGCATGGCTTTTCACTTTTCTATGGGAGCTTTTGCAATGGTTTAAAAAAAATACGCTTCACAGTTTGTACATGACTGTGCAGTGATGCCAAAACTCTGGTTTCACCGGAAAAAATTTCGGGCTACGGGCATCTTCCGTCAAATTCCGGTGAGGTCAATTTGTTCCAAGGATTCCCCCCCTCTCCAACCACCACATCATTATCGCTGCCACTACTTCTACAACCACCATCATCACTACCACTACTACTACAACCACCATCATCACTACCACTACTACTACAACCACCACATCACCCGACCTACCATGGAGAATAAAAGACCCTATCCAAACGGATAGCCACACCCGACCTACCGTGGAGATTAGATGAACCTACCACCAGTTGCTCCACCATCAACCGTCCCCAAGACAATAGAGGCCCAAGAAGCCCTTTTCTCAGTGTCTTCCATACATCACGTGCATGGGATAGAAGGTCGAGCTAGTAGCTCTTACCAACTGATCGAACAATATAGTTTTATATATTTTTGTCTTTAAGTATTTGAAGTTTAAAGGTTTTACAACGCTTGCGACACATTTAGGTCATATCAATGCCAGTAAAAAGGAAGAAAATGGGATAATATTAATAGTATGAAAGTTCTAGAATTACAAGCACCCTATAAAAAGTAAGACAACGGGGAATTTTAGTACAAATAGGGAATAGATATGTGTAGATTCCAAGAGCACACTATCATTATCATTGTGCATAGTTTGAGATCACCTTTAAGTCTCATTCAAACAAGAGCACAGGATACCACTAAGAAGAATACACTCAAATGCTTACATTATAAATTAAAAACAATTATAATACATAATGGAGAGATGATTTACAGGGAAAAAAATATCATTTCCCAATACAATAACTACACATTTGACTGTTTCCCTCCCAGACAAGGACTCCGGATAGAAGACGCAGTAAGTGCCTCCCTGCCCACTCAGTTTCTTAGTGGCGTCCACAAATGATTTTGTTTTTGTTTTTAAGGGTTTTACGGCGCTTGCAACACATTAAGGTCATTTCAGTGCCAGTAAAAAGGAAGAAAATGGGATAGTAAAAAGTTCTAGAATTACAATTAAAGCATTCAAGAATAAGGCTGACAAAGGGGAATTGGTTCAAATAGGGAACAGATGTAGATTCCATGAGCACACTATCAAAGTACCTACTTAGTTTGAGATCACCCAAACGTCTCATCCAGACACAAGCACAGGTCCCTAATAAGAGTAGTACACTCAAATGGTTTACAAATCATATATAATACATAAAACATAATACAGTGCATAACAAGGAAAAAAATATCTCCCAAAACTAACTATACATTATTTGACTATTTCCCTCCCAGCCAGGGCCAGGACAAAACCAAGTAATCTCATTCCAAGCCAAAGACAGAAAGCATGTTGGAAAACAGACATAGGGGGATAGAAGTAGAACAGTATGTACCTCCCTGCCCACTATGGGAGGTCAGGAACCCCACCCAGTCTTCCACAAATCATCTAGAGGGTGATAGAAGGTCAAGCTAGTCGCTCTCACCAACTGACCGCACATTACAGTTGAAGGTTTAGAGAGTCTGTAAATTACTAGCAAGAAATAAATTAAATATAGAATATTTTTGTATTTATTATAAAAATATAAATTTATTGCATTGTTTCTGTCATTACACACATAACAATTGAATAATAGGTGCAATCTACAAATAAAAATGTTCAAAGCGTGGAGAATGGAAATTAATTTACAAACATACATCGTTATATGGTAATATTAATAATAATACTGGCATTATACGTATGAAAAAAATATATGATTAAAATGAAGTCCATCTTCAGGGTGAGAGTGCCCGATGAACAGAGATCAGCTCTTGATTATGCAAACTTAGCTATTCATTAATATTAGATATCCCAGTTTTAGTAGCTGAGTAAAAAAAAAACATTGAGATTTTATATAGCGCAATATCCACTAAACATTACATGCTCAAAGCGCTGTACAAGGGGTCCCTGGCCAACAGCAACTTTAACATTTGGGAAGGGGACATGATGCCTGTTAGGCGATATTACAATTTTTTTTCGGACAGAGACAACGCTGTTAACGGCCAGGTAGTCATTTTACACCTGAGCACAGTGAAAGAATGTGAGTAAAGAGACTTCTCCAAGGACTGAATTATTGCCGAGCGAGGCTTGAACCCAGGACCTTCCGATCCGAAAGCGAGTGTCATACCACAAGAACACATAGCCACACTAAGAGTAAGAGTAAGAGCTGTCAGACTTTAATAGATACCTTTGTTGTATATTTTGGTGAATAAAAACTGTTCCGCAGTAATTGGTGAGGTTCAAAATATAGACGTGGTGATATGACAAATCATCAGATTTTTGCTGATACATACAGTGAGATACACAAGTCAAGAACTATAACTATAATTCCAGTCGAATAGGGCTTTAAAGGTCAAATTAAGAAACTAAGGAGCAGGCACCGGTGTAAGAGTAAGATAAACATCTGAACAAGTGTGTATGAAAGGTGCCAGACAGAAAAATACAAGAAAATAAACCATCCCAAAAAATCAGTCTACCTTGGGGTAGTATAAAAGTTCTTTAGAATTGCAAGCACCCTAGAAAAAAAAGTTAGTCAAAGGGAAATGGTACATAAGATAGGGAATAGGTGTAGATTCCAAGAGCACACTATCATTGTACATAGTTTGAGATCACCTTTAACTTTAAGTCTCATCCAAACACGAGCACAGGATCCCACTAAGTGGAATACACTCAAATGCTTATATTTTAAATTCAAAATAACAATCATAGTAATACATAATAGAGAGATGATTTACAAGGAAAGTCTCATACAGACACAAGCACAGGTCCCCACTAAGAAGAATAAACTCAAATGTCTACAAACAAATATATATTTAAAATTTTAAAAAACGTAACAGTACATGATAGAAAGATGACTTACAAGGAAAAAAATATCATCTCTCAAAACTAGACCTATATATTTGACTGTTTCCCTCCCAGTCAAGGACTCTGACCAGGGCTAGGACAAAACTAAGTAATTCATTCCAAGACAAAGATAAAAAGCAACTCGGTAAACAGATATAAGAAAATAGAAGACACAGCATGACCTCCTGCCCACAATGGATGTCAAAGACGCCATCAAAAACAAACGAGTTAGCATTAATTTTGTAACCAAAAGCGTTGATTAAACAATCTGGTACATCAAACTCAGAACAATCAAGGGATTGGTCTCTCTCATATATTCAGGTAACTATAGAATGTTGAAGAACCAGAGTTTTTACATTAATTTTGTATTCAGAAGTGACAAGATTTAGTTATAGCAGCATCAGTAAAAAGGAGGGAAGATTATTGGTAAATTTTTTTTTAAAAATAAAAAGACGGATGGAGAGAGAACTAGATTCGTTGCTCATGACTACTCATTCTCTCTCTATCACTATCATTAATGGCCAAACAGTCGCAAACTTGAAATATATTTACATTCACACTCACACTCTTGAACATGTGCATCAAAAAAACAACAGGACTAGGTTTGCAATCACAAAATACGACAACATATTTAACAACTGGAAGACTGTACAACGACCCAGAATCAACAAAATGGATGCAGAAATATATTTCTATTTATAACCCTATACATATGGTAAATTTATAGAAAAAACTAAACAAACATGGTGGGAAAATAAACATTAAAAAAAAGAAAAAAAAAAAAAAAATCACGAGTGAAATTCAAACTGAAGTTTGAGTATCAATCATTTTCAAAAACTTACCCCCACCCCCCGAACCCGCAAAACCCTGAGCTTTTATCTAGTGCAATATCCACAAAAATGTACTCAGAGCGCTTTTCAAGAGGTCCCAGCAACATGTCGGGTACTACATGATACCAGTGCAGCACAAATTACATTGTTTTTGAGAGAGATAATACTGTAAACAGCCAGTTATCATTTTACAATTGAGTACAGTGAGAGAATGCAAGTAAAGAGCCTTTTCCACGGCCTCAAAATTGCACACACCCCACCCCCCCAGAGTGGGCCTTGAACCAGGAACCCACAGTTCCAAAGGCGAGTGTCATACAACAAGACCACAAAATGGCAAAGCTACTCAATCATCTTTCCCACATTTTACACAATTCAAATTAATACATGATATATAAGCTCAAAACAGAAAACTTAAAAATCGTAGAAGACCTTACACTTACAAAGGCAAGAAAGACGCATTGAATTTTATAAGGAAACGTGTAAACACACTCATATATATCTGTCATATGACTTCGAGTGACTTCACATATCCATGCCTCTTACTTCTGATAACGTCATTTGATCAACAATTATACATATTATATCACTGAGCTGAAGTGGTGGTGGGGGGGGGGGGGGGGGGGGGGGGTAAGCCTCTGCATAATTAAACAGAGTAAAAGAAGGACGGATAAAATTGCAGATTAATACTTAATGCATTTCATACAACAATGACCAAATAGAGTCGTCTGAAAATAACGTTGACTAACCACAATCATTTTACAATGAGAATTATTGCATGTCTAGAAATTTGTTTAAAAAATAGTCTTTTTTGTTAACTATATATTAGACAGATCAGATTCAATAAAAATCAAAAACAACTTAAAAGAAGAAAAGTCTCTTGGAGCCATAAATTTTGTAGCAGCAGACAGTGAAACGGCTTGCTACTCCTACCCTTTCAAGAGGGTTTCTCCTTCATTGAGAAACGTTAATGTTCCCATTTTGTATTTTTCACAAATTAAAATCATCTGCCGGCTGTTCCAAAATTTCACAACACTTGGAAATTTTGGCTCTAACTGTACAATTATATAAAAATTTTTGAGTTCAATAAAAATTGTTTGTAAGAAAAGTGGCTACAAGAGTGCATGTTTTCAGGACGTAAAAGCCTTAAGTAACTTCCTCGAGGGCAAATTATTAATGTATAAAGTTAGTTTACGTTATCTCTCCCCTTGTAACCTTTCAAATAGATCATACAAGGGTATATAATGTAAATAGACTTTCCCATTGTACCTGAAGACCATTGAATACACAAATACGCATGGTCACACGCACACACACACACACACACACACACACACACACACACACACACACACACACACACACACACACACATATTAAATAGATAACCATAAATATTAGTCAACAATGTTATAACGTCGGTGATGCAGAATTTGGATGGGTGGAATTGCTATCCTTCAATACTGTGAACTGAGCCAGATCCTCTCCTGCTCTTTTAAGAATCTCAGCTGCGATCTCACCTTGGGAAATAGAATAAATATAATACAAATGATTAAAAAAAAAAAAAAAATAAACAAAAAAACAAACTTGAGCACTTAGTAATCATAAATAAATATAAACGTTTATATAGCGATTTTATGCTTAAATTATCAATTTATTGTTGTGTTTTATTTGCATTGTAAAGCGCCTCTGAGCATATTGTGGATCTAGACGCTATATAAATTCATTCATTCATTCATAGTGCATTTCCATGGACATGCCAGGCTCAATGCGTTTCAATAGGTTACATATATTCCCCTAGCTGGCCATATGGAACCATACTTCATTTCATACAATACTGGTTAGGCACCTGTCAGGCATAATTTTTGTACAATAACCGTCAATGCCCATAGTCGGGTAGTCATTCACATCTGAACTGAGTAGTGTGGTGTGTGTAAAGTGTCTTACTCAAGGACACAACGCAACCAGATGACCACACTTAACATTGTATAACTTTTGTAACAAGACAAGACAAGACACTGTAACCCAGGGTCAATGAGCTACACTTGAGGAAATCAAATGCAAATGGACATACAGATAATGGGTATTGCATACAATTTTATTACATTGGCATCCACTTATTTAATAATTTTTTTAAAAGTTCCCCCCCCCCCCTCCCCTTTTGAATCTGGGTTTACTTTACTATATTCGAGATCCATTAAACAAACATAACCTAACAATTACCTGGCATGGCAGTTTTTGCATTGCTTGACGCCACAAAAAATCGCAAAATATCACTGAGATTTGCACTGTGGCCGCGAAAAATGCAATTTTTTGTAAAGAAAAAAAAAAGGCGAAAAAAAAAGACTAATTTTTAAAAAAAATCGAATATCTCATGTAGAATGTGAAAGTTAATTAAACAGAGTAGTTTCTTTTTTTACTATCTCATTTTCTTCCTTTTTAATGGCGTGGATATGACCTTACATTTGTTGCAAGCGCCGTGAAACCCTTAAAAACAAACAAATACCTTTCTCTTTCATGAACCAATTATGGGTTTTTAAGAAAATAAATCACAAATTTTTGCAAACTTTTTGCAAATTTCGCTGATTTTAGAGCTTGCAAAATTTAGAATTTTTTTCTTACAAAAACTGCCCTGACTGTCAGAATTACAACAACGCAAGAAAAAAAAACAAAAACAAACTCACTTCCTAGTTTGACGCCTTCAATTGACTTGATCTTCTCTTCCAGACTGTCAAACATGACATCATCAGGGGTGGACATACGAACAGGCTGCAGCGACATCTGCTGTGCAACCCCACTAAACTCCCCTTTCCTGTCAGACGCATCATTCTGGTCACCACGATGTTTGGTCGTCTCACTAGCAGTCTCGCCTATACATCCTTCTTCATGCGTTTGTTCACTGATATATTGGTAAAACGTGTCCATCTCAAGTTGACCTTTGACCTCTTCATCACCGTGCTGCCTCCTTAGAGCCTCTGCTTTTCCGAGAAGTTCCCTTGCTTCGTTCAGAGTATTTTTACCCTCCGAATCTAAAGAAAATTTCGGCCTAAAATCAACGCTGGATGAACATAAAGTCTCCTTGTCTTCGTTATTTCTATTTGAAAATCCTTCCTCCTCTAATAGTTTGATAAACTTATTATTGCTATGCACACCATTTGAATCATCAACACGAATTGTTTCAGATTCATTTCTATTTTCAGCCCCGATACCTAAATTTTCAAACGGCCTTTTTTCTAAACTAGACGAAAAGACACGTAATGAGACTTTGCCAGAGATATTTATAGAATCTGGCGAGAGATGATCTGTCCTCTCTCTTATATCTCTATTGACCTGACTGAAACTTTGTCCCCCTGGGGAAGAATCAGGTCTTTTCAAGGGGGAATCATCCAGTGTAGATTTTCTACCATTTTCTTCATCATTCATCATTTCAGCAGTAGTTGGCATCAGCACATCCGTATTTTTCCCACTTTTCGCAGATTCAGTATTGAAAGAAGGGTTTGAAAAAGACCGACTTAATCTCACTATAACTGTAGACGCACTTTTTGCCTCCTCGTTGAAAGAGCTTGTCAAATCGCGACTGGCACTGCTTTTCTCCCTCGACCTCCTGACATCGGCCAAAGTCCTGATCTTTCTAACTCGACAATTGTTGTGGCCTTTGGTGAAGCTGTTGCTATAAAAATCAAGGTCGTTGTTATTGTCACTGTCAGAGAACAAATAACTCAACCGGTTTCCTGAACTGAGATACGAGTCGAGAGAATTTCCCTCTTCGCCTATAAACATATCAGCTTTAGAATTGCTATGATTGTCATGTGACATGATACCGTTATATTTATTTGTAAAGCTCAGGTGTAAAGTATTGTGGTCTTTATTATAATTAGCATTATTGGACGGATTTGAACTAGAACAGTTCATAGAAGGCGAGGTAGATGACGAAGTTGGCACCATTTTGGATTGAGCATTATTGGTATTAGTAGCATTTGTCATGGATGTTGACATCATCACTAAATTATGATTGACAGATGAGGATGAGGACAATGCAGAAAGAGAACAGATATCTTGTAACTGTGACTGTGGATTGGATCCCGAGTCCAGAGTTGTTATGGACTGAAGACTGGTTGTCTGATATCCCGTGTCCTGACTTGTTAACAAATTTGGCACGCTCGTTGGAGGAATGTCTTGAGTGGACATCTCGGCCGCTAACATGGATCCGAGTAGAGATCTTCTGAGAGTGTTGGTAAATGATTTGTTGTTGGAAGTGCTGTCAGCACTGCTGTTGTTGTCTTTGGGAATTCCACCACCACCGTCTCCAATTACGCGGTGTGTTGACTGAGTACTGATAGCGTGCTGGAGTTGGTGATCTTGGACACGGTTCGAATCTCCAGCTACGCTTGAGTGACTTTGTTGAAGGGAATTAGAGAAGAAGTCAATAGTCTGTATCAAAGTGCCCGTCTTTTCTGACATGGGCCCGTTGTCAAATTCATCAGGTTCGTCTAGGATTTGAAAAAAAAAGTGAAAAAGATCAAAATTGAGACATTGCAAATCATAATGTGATTTCTACCACAAATGCAATGCATTGCTTTGTTTTAATAAAATTATTTGAGAAAAAAAAAATTAAAATAACCTCCTCACCTACCCCCTCCCAAAAATAACAATAACAAAAGAAAAACAACAAAAAATAAAAAACCTGTTATGGAAAACCAAAACAAAATTTTCCATACTGTCACATTGCCTGAACAAGTTCACCATACATCTATTTCACTAACTTTCTTAATCTCCTGCTAGTAGCCCCTCCTTCCCCTCCTCCCTCACTCTCTCCCACCTGACCAAGGCAAACAGCATGGCTTAATGGTACGGTCTTTGCTTCGTACTCAAAAGGTATCGAATTCAACTACCCGCCTCATGTGGTCTTAAGCAAGTCACCTTGTCCTAGCTCACTAGCAGCTGATGCCTGGGTTATTCCAGTCTTCACTTGGAATAGATCCTAAAACAAATTTCCCCTTGGGGATGAATAAAGAGAATTTTACCATTTAAAAAAATTTTCTTCAAGTTTTTTTTTTTACTCTTGAGCTTTATGTTTTCAATGTGCATTGTGCAGTGTTGTTTACCGAGCCCCCACCTCTGGCTGCTGTAAAACACTTTCAAATCCTCATGATGAAACATTTTCAATAACATTTTCTACCTTGCATGGTCTATATTTCTCTCAGCTTTGTTTAATTGTCAGATAAAATAAAAACAAAAAGAATTTTTAAAAAAATTATCTTTACCAAAACTCACCTAAAATGGATGAAAAATCTAACTGCATTATTTCCCTTGATCGTTCAAATTCTTGACGAGGCGTGAACATGTCAGAGGACCTTATTGGTTTGTTACTGCCTGAAATAGAATTGGGTGATTATAAAATGTAAAAGATTTGAGACACAGCAGGTTTTTGTGGTGAATGAAAGTTATTGTATTCAAGTATCGTTACTTGCATCATCCTAATGTAGGATTGTTCACAACTTGTGTCTGTTCTACTGACTACTTTGTTGGGAATCATTCTGTATCCAATCGTCATCCTGTACACATGTATCTTATGTTATGTTGTTTAATAAATGTTCTTTACTGTAACAATTTGGTTTGTTGATTCTTGGAATATGTCTTATCAATTAATGATCTAAGAACACAACAGTTCTCTTATCAAATGCACTAGAATTTATCTTGCTTTGCAGCATATAACAACAGTTGCTTGATTAAAAAAAAAAAAATCAAAATACGAGTTGTCAGGTTGTTAATATTTATGTCAATATAGTTTTGGCTACAAAAGCCTTAGTAAAATGGTAATTTCCATGCAAAAATTTTGATCATCAATCCTAATTTCATGTAAAATACAATGAGCAAAATGGAATATAACAGCTTAAAAAAAAGAACAAAATACCAAAAATACCTACTTTAATGGAATGGCTTTTAAAAAGCATATGAAGAGTGGTTTTCCAAAACTCCCTAACTCCGTTTTTCCCATTTTGAGATATTGACGATTATTTCCAACTAAAATTTCTCACTCAGTCTATCATTTTATATCATATTTAAACTTCAAATTCATACAAATCTAAGGAAATTCTTGTGTCAACTGATGCTGAAAATAAGATTTACATTTCAATTTATTTCATGGATGGAAAAATCTCAAAAAGTAGACAAATGGACTAAGCAAGCTTTGGAAAACCAGCTTTCATATTATTGCTTACATTTTGATATTGAAAAAACCCCCAAAAATCTATTTCGTAGATAAACGAGAAAGATTCAAAAGTATGTAGCGCATTATTTCCATGAAAATCACCTTTAACTAATATCTTCAAAACCAGAAAAAAGTAAAAAATGAAGAATATTTCAAGCATTAATAAATCATTAATATTTTTGAATCCTTTTTATTTTTCTTCTATTTCTGGGAGACATTTCTTTTTCACCACAAAAGAATAAAGTCCTTAAGATCCATAGGGTCCATGGAGCCGGAGTTTATCCCAGTTTCTATACAATAAAACGGACAATAGCAATTACCTGCTACCCTTTTGATACGATGCTAGTCTATTGCAAAGTACTTTCCACCAGATCTAAATAGACCCAGCTCCCCATTTACTACTGGGTGGACGGAGAGGTTGGGAAAAAAAATCTTGACTACACCTGGGATAGATCTCAGTCCCACTGCGTGTGAAGTAAGTGCTCTACCAATTGAGCTATCGGGACCCCCAATAGAATAAAGGCTATTTCTTTATTTCTTTACTTTCTCCAAGATTACGATAGACGAAAATTTGCAAAAATTAAGAAGAGGGAGCGGAGGGGGGAGAAAGACAAAATAGCCTAAGCCAACCTCAGCTCGAAATGACAGCCATCATCCAGGGAATCCTTGAAAAATTTTTTTTTGGACCTTTTCCAGACTCATTCTTGACACTATAAAGTTTTTTTCCAGACCTATTTTAGGCCATATTACTTTTTTTTCCAGATCCTTATTGATACAGACTTGGTAAACACAAGGAAATGAATTTGACTCTATGACAAAGTTACTAAAACCATTAAATGGTGCATTCAATTTTTAAAACAGAAAAAAATATTTATTCGTCTTTAAATTATGTCAGATAGAACAATTTCCCCAAGTGCAAAGTTGTCATCTTGAACATGCAATACAGCTTAAATCATAAGCCCCCCCCCCACCCCCACACCCCCAATGTTGGGGGTCTCGTAAACTCAGTCGGTAGAGCACTCGCTTCACAAGTAAAGGGACCGAGATCGATCCCAGGTGCAGTTGAGATTTCTTTCTGACACCTTTGTCCACCCAGCAGATTGGGTAGCTGGGTCTGTCAGATCTGACAGAACCAGTGATGATACTCACAAAAAGTCAAAAAGGAGGAAAAGTCTCGGAAAAACGGAAAACTCACCTAGAACATTCTTGCACCACAGGAAAGTAGGCAGGATGACTTCTTTTGAGTACAATTTTAAAACGCCCGGAGTCCAGTAAAAGGAGGAAATTTTATATATATATATTTTTTTTTTTTAAAAAGGAGGTATTTTTTAAAGATTTATTATATAAAAAAAAAAGTAAAAGGAGGAAATGAAGGAAATATCCGCGGATCGAGGATCTGAGGAGGAAAACCGAGGAAAGGAAAGAAAACCGCGGATTTCCGCGGATCCACGGAAAAGTATCATCACTGCAGAACGTACAGTGCGATAGACTAGCGTCCTATCCAAAGGGTAGCAAGCAATTGCTATTGCCCGTTTCACGCTATAGAAACAGAGATAAACTCCGGCTCTATGGGCCTTATGGCTCTGAAAGGACTACCCCCCCCAAAAATGTACTAATTCCCTTACACGTCTTAACCAGGCCCCAGCCCTACATTAATTAAATTAAGAAACACAACAGCAAGCTTGAAAATTCATGTCTATTTAGACTTATTACAAGTCTGAATCTGATCTGAATGTTACTCGAAGTCGACCCAATTCTGAATATTTGTATTCTAGAGCGGAGAGAGTCGTAGAATGTGACAGCCATTGTTGGTGTTTAGGCTGAAGAATTTGAATAATCTTCGTTTGAATGTTTCTAAATCTGTTGTGTTCACACATGATTCGGGAAGAGCATTCCAGTCTTTGATAGTGTGGGGTGCAAATGAATATTTGAAGATGTTTGAGTTTGTAGATAGGTGTTTTAGTGTTTCTGAGTGGGGTTTTTTTTTGTTGAATGTGTGAATTTCGTTGTATGTCTAGTTGTTTTGGTGAGATGGCTGTCATTTTGTTTGTAATAATGAATTAAACTACAGGTTTTTCAGGATGGACACTCTCTTATCCAATGTCTTCTCTATGTCCTATTCCCCCCCCCCCCCCCCCCTCCCTTCAAAAAAAAAAAAAAAAAAAAAAAAATTAATATATGACACTATACCAGAATATTTACCTCGGCCAGCTATGGGAGACAATTCTGGAGAAGCAAGAAGATCACTCTCTGACATGGCAGGGTAATGTCCCTTGTCTCCTGATGGTCTAATTGGACTGGATGAAAAATGGCCCTGAATTGAAAATATGGACAAAATAAACATTATTAAAAAAAAAAAAAAAATACAGCCTTTATAGAGAGCAGTATCCACTAAACATGCTCAAGAAGCTTTACAAGGGGTCTCTGGCCAACAGCAACACTTAACATGTTGGATGAGAGATGATGCCTGTTAGGTGACGTTACAATTTTTTTCCTACAGAGGCAAGGCTGTTAACATCCAGGTACTCATTTTACACTAGAGTACGGTGAGAGAATGTGAGTAAAGAGCCTTTTCCAAGGGCTAAACTATGCACCATTCAAAGCGGGATTCGAACCCAGGACCTTCCGATCCAAAGGTGAGTGTCACACCACTAGACCATGAAAGCAAACCAAAATTTGGACTGCAGGAAATATGTGATATTCTGCCTTAATCTGGTATCAAGTCGGAATGGAGGAGATACTAAAGATTGAATGGAATATTGAAACAATCAGAAATAGAAAATTTTGAGTCTTGACACAAGATGAAACTATGATAACATTAATAATAATAATAATAATAATAATAATAATAATAATAATAATAATAATAATAATAATAACAGTAACAATAATAATAATAATAATAATAATAATAATAATAATAATAATATCAGTAACAATAATAATAATAATAATAATAATAATAATAATAATAATAATAATAATAATAATAATAATAATAATAATAATAATAATAATAAAAACTTATAAACTTACCCCGAGTTGCATGTTTTTCAATATAAAATGCAATATTTAGTATTAAAATCACCCCGACATAATACCAATCTGAGGTCATGGGTCACGTGTTATAAATAATAATTTATTTACTCACTGAACTCTTCTTATTGGGAGTCTGTTTTTCCAATTCAGGGGTAACCTGCTTTGGTGGAGATGGCAAGGCATCAGCGGCAGGGTCCTCAATGAGACTGTGAGTTCTGTGGAAAGATGGTCAGAGTAGAGAATATATATCATTATATACAGTCAAATTTCCTTTGATAAATGAGTATATAAATCAGAATCTGCTAAAAAAAAAAAAAAGACAAAACTCATCCAAAAAAAAAAAAAAAACATTAAAAAAGAAAGAAAAAAAAAACCCATACAATAAAAAATAAAAATAATAAAAAAAAAAAAAAAGAAAAAATACCCATACCAAAAAAAAAAAAATAATACAAAACAAAAAACTAACAAAAACATTAAGAACACACGTCTGAATTTGACCAAATTTGGTAACCAAAACTCTGAAGGTTCTAATTCTACTGGCAGAGGCGATAAGTGGTCTGATAGTGGTAATGATGATTAATAAGTCACGTAATTTCACTCTTCTAAAATATACCTTTCTCTCTCTCTTCATCATTCGTCTTAATTTCTTGGATACTATAAATTTCTTATCCACACTCTTTATCTGCACACATTTTCTTTGTATCTTTGAGAATACATTATCCACACATAATTTCTTTCTTCATTGTGAGAGCGTTATACATACACAATTTATTTATATATCTTTAAGTAGGTACAATTTGTACAATCTTTCCTCAAAACATCAGAGATTATCAAAAGAAATAAATAATCCAAACAACCTTTGTCATCACGGATTTCAATACATTTCTCAATGGCCATACAAGACATATTTTATAAATGTGTGACATCAGCAATACAATCAGACTTGTAAACTCCAATGAAACATTGGTACAATTATACAAGTTTTGACTTCAACTACACAATATTACAAAATAATCAAGCATCTTTAGTTCACCTTGAAGGCAGAATGGGAGATGCCCCAACCACAACACTGTCATTCTCATTGAGTTGATGGAGCAACTTCCTTCGGATGAAACAACCAGCGAGGGAGGAGTCAACGGGAGATTCATGGACCAGCTGGTCGTCAGGAAGTCGGTATTTGTCTGTAAAGGGTAACATGGGTGGGACAATTGCTTGGAATCCTTTTGACAGGACAATACCAAACAAAGGACGTTTCGGGCTCAATACCCATCTTCAGCCATAAAACAAAAAAACAATTAAAATGCTTACACTTATACATATCACTTAAAATCACTTGAAGAAGGGTTTTGAGTCCAAAACATTCTGTGTTTGGTATTTTGTTCTTTTTTAAAGCTGTTATATTCATTTTTGATTCATTAGTTTTGACTACAGCTTCCTGCAGCTTTAGTATCAATTAGTCATGTCAAGTGAGTGTTTTACCATTCAGGATTGCTGAAAAACAAAAGTCCTGAATTAAGGGTTGGATTTCACAACGATGATCTGCAACATCCTTAGTTTTGCAAAAATGTGTGGCTGGCTGAGAAAACCCGGAAAGATGAGCAAATTAAAAAAATTGAGTTATGTGTGCAGTGGTGTAGACCACATCTTTCTGGTCATTTACCACTTTAAATTTTCTTTCTATGTCTATTAGAACCCAATTTATGATTTTATTTTTCTGAATAAAATTTGTTGCTATGGGAAACGCTTTCTCTTCAATTTTGGCTCACATCTCGAATCGAAGCTTGCCGCATCTTCCCGGGTTTTCTCAGCCAGCCTCACAAATACTTAGATAATATATTCAATTTTCAGAGGATGTGTTTTTGTACCATAATTTATGTTTTTTTGAAACACAGAGAAGATGCGGTTATGATGCATGAACCACACCCCTTTGCCGGCTAGTTGCTTTGAGTTTACATGTTACAGCTAAGGTTGCCATTGTATTTTTTATTTCTGGCAGGTACGCTTGCTTTACAAGTTTTAAACTTTCTCTCACCTCCAAGCTCTGCCAACAAATCCACACCAGGAGGAACAGACATCTCAGTTTGACAAGAAACTGGGGATGAAAGCAAATAAAAATCAAATAGACATAAGGACACGGCAAACACTTACTGAAATTATATATAATTACAATATAATTAAATATAACAAAACAAATATACATGCCAATGTAGGTTATCAGGAGTTTTACATCTTGTACAACACTTTTGGGTAGATTTTCGAATGGATTGTAAAAACTATCCCAAAAAATCAATTGACCTCTTTTTTGGGATAGGTTTTTTTCTTCTTGTATTCTTCTTTCTTACTTTGTCTTGCACCTTTCATACACACTTGTTCAGTGCTTTATCTTACACCGGTGCCTGCTCCTTAATTTCTTATATGGATTGTAGTACATGTAAATAAATATCTAAGATATAAGAACATTGGAAGAGCAGCGACTGAATCTCAACACAACTGAAGATCTTCGGGCACTAAAGACATTGCCGCAGATCGATAAATGTTGGTCAAACCTAAAGCACAACCCAGTGGAGGCAACTGATGCATCCCAGTTTGATGACTGATGACAGAGATGTGAAAGGCTCATGTCAAAACATATTGACACACATACGAGGAAGAACCCCCCCCACCCCACCCTCAAGTTCTATCCTTTTCTCGATGAAGGATCACAACAACTCACAACCAATCCAAAGCAAAACTCATCACTTATTCCAAGACCCCCCCCCCCCCCCCCCCCCCCCCCCGCAAAAAAAAAAAGGCAATGCAGATGAGGACAGTAGATTGAAAGAGAGAGAAAAGATAACATGAATGAAATTCCAAGTTAAAAAATAATCTTACCAGATTTGGCAACCGCTAATGACTTGACACCAGTTGGGGTCTGCACCAATCGACCAGCACTGTGCATTGTTTTCCGTTCACTCCAAGGGGATGGGACGATAAGTTCATTGGCAAAGAAACGGTTTGCAGCCTCTTGTAACAAAGGATTTATCTCTCTGTCTCTGGATTAGAAAAGAAAAGAAAAAAAATTTAAAAATAAAAACTGTGAAATATAAAGTGGGAACTATCAATGAATATACAGGGTGTTTTATAATCATTGTTATTACTCAATAAAGAATTGATATAATACAATACCTGTATATATATACAGATGTTTTCATTACAATAAGTGTTGTAAAATGTAAAAGGTGGTAAAATACAAGCCAGGATTTCCAGTTTTTCTACGTTTTGATATTAACATTTTTCTCTGGGGAAATAATTTTGGTAAACTTTTGTATCCTTATGAAGAAAATCATTTTCTACCAGTGACCAAAATCACTGCGAGCCACCGCAAAAACAGTGCCATATGAGATAAGACGAGGGCTCTGTGCGCATCGCAGAAAATTAAAACAAAATCAACAAAAATTCAATGTTTTAAAGATTTTTTTCTTTTTTAGTGTAATGCATGCAGTGCCCTCTGATTATAAACAGAGCAAAATGAAATAGATATGTTCACCATTATCATTGCTATTAGTACTATCATTACCTCTTGCTTTGGTAAAAATGCTGCCTCAAGATTTCTGACTCTTTGATTTCAACTGGCATCAGCATTGCTCTTTGATCAACTGTCCAAAATCCCTGAAGGACAAAAAAAAAAAACACCTCTAAGAATCTTTCTACACATTCATTGTCGTCGATGACAAGGTGAGAGTGGTAAGAGTTGCAAAATAAATTCTATATGTTAAACTGACCAGTTAAATAGAAATTTTTGACTCAGAAGGAGTCTTTCAGTACCTCACAGCCATAGGACCAACAGAGCCAGAGTTTAACCCGGTTTCTTAAGAAATAAACAGTCATTTGCTTACTAGTCTATTACAAATCACTCCCCACCAGATCAAGTAGACCCCACACCCAATCACTGCTGGGTCAATTAAAAACTTAAGATTAAGACTGCGCAGGGGAATGTCGGTGAGGCGAATAGTCTGAACTATCGGAAATCTAACTCAGCATCTGGATGATTCATCAGTTAATAGTAGTATTAGTAGTAGTAGTAGTAGCAGTAGTAGTAGTATTAGTGGTAGTAGTAGTAGTAGTAGTAGTAGTAGTAGTAGTAGTAGTAGTAGTAATAGTAGTAGTAGTAGTATTAGTAGTAGTAGTCCTTCAGAGCCATCAGGCCCATGGAGCTGGAGTTTATCCAGGTCTCTATAGCCTGAGATGGACAACACCCTTAGTAGGATAGGATGCTTGACTATCACCAAGTACTTTCCACCAGATCTAACAGACCCAGCTATCCAATCACTGCTGGGTTGACAGGGGGGACCTTAAAAAAATATTTTAAAATCCTGACTGCACCCAGGACTGGTCTCAGCCCCTTTGATTGTGAAGCAAGTGCTCTACCAACTGAGCTATTGGGACCCTCGGATGTGATTCATACCAATTTGAAAATAAAAAGAAAAGATTTCAGTCTTTTGCATAGCGTTATTACCTCATTTTTTTTTGGCATGAGTATACACAAACCACTGAAATAATGTATGAACTTGACAGGCTATATTGTATAAGTCGGATAAAAAAGAGCTGAATAACAAAGCCAAAAAGCCGGATTAACTTGAACTTTTATATAGCACAATATCCATTAAATGTTTTCAAAGCGATTTACAAGGGGTCCCTAGCCAGCAGCAACATGTAGAATGAGACAAGACAGGACGCATGGTAGGCGATAAGACAATTTTCACAGACAGAGACAATGCTGTTAATGGTAGGTGCTCAAATGGAGTATGTATTTGTATCTGTATGGTTGGTGCTGAAGAAACCAATGGTCTGGTGTATTTCAGCGGCGTCCTCATTGGGCGTGGGCCCATGTCAGTGGGGCCTTGAAATCGTTTAGGTGTGGTGACATGATGACCAGTTCATCCAGCCCATTCCACTCCGAGATAGTTCTAATGAAGAAAGAATTTCTGTAGTTTTGTGTTCTTGTCTGTGGGATTTTGAAGCAGTTCGAATTGTTTGTGGTGTATCTCTCAATGGGGTTTTCGGTTATGTGGTTGGCAAAAGTGAGTGCTCGGATTTTTCTTTTGTTTGGTCGTGGCGTGAAAAAGGAGTCTGCCTTTATTGATGGTATTTGATCTGTTATAATCTTGAACATGAATGACAGACAGGTTTCTTTTCTTCTTTGCTGGAGGCTGATGAGGTTTTTTTCTTCTAACATTTTTCTCATGCATCCTGGGGTTCTGCTCTTATAATTCCCAGTTATGAACCGGGCGCCTTGTCTCTGGACTGTCTCAAGTTTTTGACTTTATAGTGTAAAATTATTTATCAGTTCATTTTGGCAATAAATTCTATATGTTAAACTGACCAGTTAAATAGAAATTTTTGACTCAGAAGGAGTCTTTCAGTACCTCACAGCCATAGGACCAACAGAGCCAGATTTTAACCCGGTTTCTTAAGAAATAAACAGTCATTTGCTTACTAGTCTTTTACAAATCACTCTCCACCAGATCAAGTAGACCCCACACCCAATCACTGCTGGGTCAATTAAAAACTTAAGATTAAGACTGCGCAGGGGAATGTCGGTGAGGCGAATAGTCTGAATTATCGGAAATCTAACTCAGCATCTGGATGATTCATCAGTTAATAGTAGTATTAGTAGTAGTAGTAGTAGCAGTAGTAGTAGTATTAGTGGTAGTAGTAGTAGTAGTAGTAGTAGTAGTAGTAGTAGTAATAGTAGTAGTAGTAGTATTAGTAGTAGTAGTATTAGTAGTAGTAGTCCTTCAGAGCCATCAGGCCCATGGAGCTGGAGTTTATCCAGGTCTCTATAGCCTGAGATGGACAACACCCTTAGTAGGATAGGATGCTTGACTATCACCAAGTACTTTCCACCAGATCTAACAGACCCAGCTATCCAATCAATGCTGGGTTGACAGGGGGGGCCTTAAAAAAATATTTTAAAATCCTGACTGCACCCAGGACTGGTCTCAGCCCCTTTGATTGTGAAGCAAGTGCTCTACCAACTGAGCTATTGGGACCCTCGGATGTGATTCATACCAATTTGAAAATAAAAAGAAAAGATTTCAGTATTTTGCATAGCGTTATTACCTCATTTTTTTTTGGCATGAGTATACACAAACCACTGAAATAATGTATGAACTTGACAGGCTATATTGTATAAGTCGGATAAAAAAGAGCTGAATAACAAAGCCAAAAAGCCGGATTAACTTGAACTTTTATATAGCACAATATCCATTAAATGTTTTCAAAGCGATTTACAAGGGGTCCCTAGCCAGCAGCAACATGTAGAATGAGACAAGACAGGACGCATGGTAGGCGATAAGACAATTTTCACAGACAGAGACAATGCTGTTAATGGTAGGTGCTCAAATGGAGTATGTATTTGTATCTGTATGGTTGGTGCTGAAGAAACCAATGGTCTGGTGTATTTCAGCGGCGTCCTCATTGGGCGTGGGCCCATGTCAGTGGGGCCTTGAAATCGTTTAGGTGTGGTGACATGATGACCAGTTCATCCAGCCCATTCCACTCCGAGATAGTTCTAATGAAGAAAGAATTTCTGTAGTTTTGTGTTCTTGTCTGTGGGATTTTGAAGCAGTTCGAATTGTTTGTGGTGTATCTCTCAATGGGGTTTTTGGTTATGTGGTTGGCAAAAGTGAGTGCTCGGATTTTTCTTTTGTTTGGTCGTGGCGTGAAAAAGGAATCTGCCTTTATTGATGGTATTTGATCTGTTATAATCTTGAACATGAATGACAGACAGGTTTCTTTTCTTCTAACAATTTTGTCATGCATCCTGGGGTTTTGCTCTTATAATTCCCAGTTATGAACCGGGCGCCTTGTCTCTGGACTGTCTCAAGTTTTTGACTTTATAGTGTAAAATTATTTATCAGTTCATTTTGGCAAGACTGCCAATGACAAAGTATTAAATCTTCTACTTTCCTTTTCTCTACAGAAATCAACCATGGAGTATGGTGAGAAAATATGAGTCAAGAGCATTTTCCAAGGCTTCAACTACGTGCCATTCAGAGCAGGACTCTCCAACTCTCCAGTCCAAAGGCGAGGGTCATATCACTGCACCACATAGCCACACATTAAGAAACATGTAATAGACAAAATGTACTTACAACTCAAATTCTAACTATGAAAAATGTCCTTACCTCCTTTTCAGCAGAAGGTTGCTCACTTTTCTGTTTGATCTGATAGAAGCTAGGGGTCATATTGGGAAAATGCAATCTCTCATCAGTCTCGAATGGATTCACAAACTGACGACCGGGGGTAGAGAAGGCATACAGAGAGGAAGCGGGAGACATAAAGCCTGCAGGAGTTCTAGGTGCAGATGGGGTTCTCTCCCATGTGTGTTGATCTCTATCTGGATGATTGTGGTATTGTCCACGTACAGGAGTTTTGAACTGCGGGGTGGCACCTTGAGAGTATTTGGAAGGTAAGAAGGTTATATTATCAAAATAATTTCATTATACTACTAAAGCCATCAGCGAACCATTTTCTAATTATACTGAAAGATTAGTGAACAATCCATTATTTCCAAACTTCACAATACCATATTATGTAAAATTGTTTATCAGTTCACTTTGGCAAAAACTTCCAATAACAAAATATTAAATCTTCTACTTTCTTTTTCTCAACAGAAAACACCCATTTTTAACAACATGACTTGACCTCCCAAACTTCCCACAGAGCAAAAACAACATTGTTGATATGATTGTTCATTAAAATAATAATTTAACATGCTGTTGTAGTTTCATCTCTGTCAAAGTCAATAAATATATGAAGTGTTTCAACAATAAAAACGAATAAAGGCCATGTCGAACCAACATTTAATGAAGCAATCTGTGATATTCAATCCAAGAGGTTAATAATGTTAAAGGCAGCATTATATGTTTGTTTTTGTTTTTAAGGGTTTTACGGCGCTTGCAACACATTTAGGTTATATCAGCGCCAGTAAAAAGGAAGAAAATGGGATAGTAAAGAGTTATAGAATTACAATTAAAGCACCCAAGAAAAAGTAAGACATAGGGGAACTGGGAACAAATAGGGATCAGATGTAGATTCCAAGAGCACACCACCAATGTACTTAGTTTGAGATCACCTAAAAGTCTCATCCAGACACAAGCACAGGTCCCAACTAAGAGGAATACACTCAAATGTTTACCAATTATATAATATAATATGTAAACTAAACATAATACAATGTATAACAGAGATGATTTACAAGGAAAAAAATATCATCTCCCAAAACTATAACTATACATTCGACTGTTTCCCTCCCAGCCAAGGAGCTCTGGCAAGGATCAGGACAAAACTAAGTAATCTCATTCCAAGACAATGACAGGAAACAATTGGGAAACGGGTATGGGGGGATAGAAGACAGAGCATGTACCTCCCTGCCCACTATGGGAGGTCAGGATCCCCACCCAGGCAGCATTATACTAAAGAAATCTAGATAATGAATTGGGCATATCGTCGACTTTTGTTTCAAATGTTATGAATAACAAAAGCCTCAGACAGTCCCCTAGCAAGATTAACTCACTCAATCCTAGAGATTTTTGCTACTTTTCAAAATTGGAAAAATGTATTAAAAATGAATGTGTACATAGATGGTTTTATTCAATTACCATTAACATGCAAAAATTAAATACATTAGCTTTGATACTGCGCCTATACTTTGTCTCAGAAAAATGTAATAAATAGCCATGGAGTAAAAGTAACCCGGGTATACTACGGACATAATCGGTGTTAGGGTTGAGTGAGTTAATCATTTCCTTACCATGGTTGTTGTTAACATTGCAATCATCAGTGTACGACTCTTTAATGTGATATTTGGAAGTACTTGGAGTGAGACCACAGGGAGAGACCATAAAAGGGATTTTTCTCAGAGGACTTGAAGTAAGGGGACGACCTCCACCACCTTCAACTGTTGAAAAAAAAAAATAGTATGAAATACAATACTATAGTTGAAATACCACCTATGATGGAGTGAGAATTTTAAACAAATGTTTAGAATAAATACAGCAGAATCAAAACAACCATTCAATCCATTGTCAATATGGAAAGAACGAAGTGGTAACTCTGTATCAGTCTTAAACAAAGAGGCAAAATAAACAAAAGAGAACCTATTCTGCTTGCTTTGATTTCTATTTTAGCACTCTACAAATGGACCTAAACACAGTGTGTAAGGCTCTAACAAAATTCCTATTCAACAGAGACAACATTGTCACCAGTCAGCTACTCATTTACAACTGAGTATGGTGAGAAAATGTGAGTTAAGAATCTTTTCTAATGACTTAATTTCCGTGCTGCGTATCGTAGGATTTGAGCTTTAAACCTACAGATTACAAGATTTATATAAGTAGTAAAAAAAAAAAGCTGAATATATGAGTTTGTACCTAAACCCAAGAAGAATGTTGTTTTGCTGACATGATAGATAACGACAATAAATATTCTTTATGTTTCAATTTGTTGCAACTGTGTGATCAAACACATTAGATGTGTTAATTAAAGAAAAACAAATTAACAATATCTTCTCAGTTCTGATCTGCCCATAACTCATTTAATGGTGGAACATTGTAATTTCTTATTGTTGGCCGCATTGGATTATCTTTTACTGTAACAAAATACATGCAATTCCACAAATCTGTTTGAATCAATAAAAAGTTAAAATTTTCTCAAAGGTCATGGAATTTCAGTGTTCAAGTGAATTGATAATGGTAAACTATAGATGATGCTCATTCAGGCTGTATCAAAAGGTCGTTTTTGTGACGTTGGTCATAAAATACTCCAACAATTATAAGTTATCTTGAAGAAACAAGGGAAAAAATTGCTTTCATTAGTTTCTATCATCATTTAAATAATGTAAAATAAACCAAAAAACTGTCGATCTAGCTCCAATAGAATAGCAGAAATAGTTTCTCAAAGGGTCAAAAAAAGTGTGTACAGAGTATCAACTTTGTCCATTCTTTTTCAACACTTCTAAAAGTGATAACTATCATAATTTTTATGCTAAATCGTCGGTTTTGGTTCCATATTTCAATATTTGATCCGCAGAAACTGATGAAAGTGAATTGTTTCCTGTTTTTTTCCCCAAATGACTTATTATTGGAATAGTTTTGTGGCAAACGTCACAATGTCAAACGACCATTTGACACAGCCTCGTATATATAAACACCCGTATTCAGTCACTTTCTTTTCATTAAAATCATTAATATGGTGACAAACCTTCATGATAATTAAAAGTCCTTTGTACTAAAAGATGTTGCCTCATGCCATCATTACCAGCAGGGTGATATCTATGAGGTGAGGGCGTGCTGCAGAACCTTTTTGACTTGTCATAATGAGGACGAAGAAAAGCATCCTCGCCCAGCTCTATGTCAGAGTCAAAATCAAAGGCATTCTCTTTATCCTCGTACACTTGAAAGGGAACATCTCCACCTCCTCCGTTTACAATGGGCGAGGGACAACTTTCAATCTCAATTTCTACCCGAGGCTGAGGTGAAGAAATGGCACGTATAGGAGATATTGGGATATCCTTGGAAGAACATGGCAGTTGGTGTGAAGGAGTTGACGGATTTGAAAGCTGATCATCTCCGGGAGTAAAATTAACTTGGGGAGGGGACGATGACATGGTGTTCCTTTATCAAAGACAATTCCATTCATCACCTTTTCCAATGAAAACTCATCTGTGTTTGAGAAATCTGTTGAAAAATAGCAATATCCGTCTATATCTCTCAATATTAGTTGAAAAGGAGAATGTTGAATGTTTACTTGGGGATCAAATTTCAATCAAAATGATAAAAAAACCGAACCATAGTCATGAAAAAGCAGGCATCACTATATCCTCATCATTTCCCTGGGTAGGCCAATTTAGATTTCTTGGATTTTTTTTTCTAATTCTGACAAGTTTCACCAAAGATGATCAATATATACTTTCTTTCGTATGAGATGTAGTATAACTTAATTCTGTCAAACTATACTAGACGTCTATTAATTTTTTCATTCGACATTTGATTTTTTTAACGCTGTGATTATTCTCAGACATTTCTGAGAAAAAGAAAACATAAAATTAACCAACAATAAATAGTCGATGGATAGTAGGTTACTATATATATATACACAATAAGCGTTGACATCTATGTGGGTGTCATTGTCATGGCCGAATGGTTAAGTCATCTGCCTTAGAAGGCTATTGAAATCGATGCTGTGTGTTTGAATCCTGGTTCCCCCCAATTTTTTTTTCCTGTCTTCTTTCTACAGAGCATTTTAAATGATAAATGTCCCATCCACCTTCTCTCCACTTTTAAAAAAAAAAGAATATTTTTCTCTCTCTCTCTTTTGGTTCCTTTCTAGCAAATAGTCTCCACTCCGATCTCAAAAAGTATAAATAATTAAAAAGTAAACAAACAAAAATATTCAGAGAGCAACATAGTTGTCAGGTAGAAAAAAAAAACAAAAAACAATTTTAAGGAACAAGGCCAAACAAAAAAGGAGAAAAGAATACTCGCTCAAAAAAAAAAAAAAAAATGATCTAACCCTCTGAGCTGTATATCCACACCGATATTGGTGTATCTTAAAATTGATATAATATATGAGCTAGATAATTTTCCACCATCTTTGCTTCCTTGTTTTGATAGTTATTTTCATCTCTGATTTGAAAAATATGTTGTTGGATCTAGTTTTGTGGAAGTGTGATAATAAATTGTATTGTTTTGTTTGAAGAAGACCGGAACAAAACAGATGTGGTCGGTTTTGGGATAGGGATTCGTCAGCAAAATAAACAAATTCCTGGCCATCATCAATTTATCCAAAATTGTGGTTAGAATGAACACATTATAGAAACAAAAGACGATCAATAAAGTTAACAGGTAGGTGGGTAGTGAAAATTTGAATGGTTAGTGGACTATGAACCGATTTGCTGGTTGAAAACAGAAGGCGAATTGCCAGTTTGACATTTCAGTTCAAAGTGTCAAAAATTTACATTTTATTGGTCCATTTGCTTTTTTAAAAAAAAATTTTAGATTTGGCATTTGAGCACTTTTACTTTCATCTTGTGTTAAATATCACTTGATATTAACTAGGGAGTTTAATAGAAATTCTAAATGTACCTCACACACTTGAAACCAATGTCATATGAAAGAGCTGGCAACCCAGATTACAAAACAGTTTGAATTTTGTTTGTATCTTGATTAGAAAAGTAGTTACGGCAGTTCAAAGTCTGAAATTTCAGACCGATTTTACCCCAAAATTACCATTGCGAAGTTGTGACCGAAATCGCGTGATGTTAATAAAAAATGGTTAAACAGTCAATATGGAGTTCTTATCATATATTGTATACCAAAATGTTCGTCTTATCAAGGACAATGCATTTACATTAATAAAGAGGAAGATAAACATTTCAAATTAACACATTATTACATAATATGACGCAAATGTTACATAATCAAAAACTCGGCTAGACGTAAGAAACAATTTGCTCTATCACTTTTGGATTTATCCCCAATATCTCACTGAAACAATTGCAAATAATCCCCTCTTCTAATTAATACATAGAGAATAAAAAAGGGTTTGAGAGTATTTAAATGAAAAGATATAAACATGTTGTGTAATGACATAATGAGTTTATATTTACCTATGGCAATTTAATTGCATATAAATAAAATGGTAGATTGAAAAAGTTCAAATAAATTGAAACAGATTCCCTATTATACCTAATTAGAAGGAAAGTTCTGGCTTTTAATACTTTAAAAAATTCTGCTGAACTACTTTGGGTTTATTGCTATTACATCATTTGAACTGACAATTAATATAATTTTATCCCCCCACCCCCTCCCCCCTTCTCTCTCAATGTATGGGGGTGTCAAAACTAATAGAACTTCTTACCATAATAATTATTAAGGCTAAGGCCTTTAGAATATGGATACAAATGATAAACATATCTAAACATATGGGAAAGAAACTTGATGACTTGATGGCAAAGTAAAATAAAATTAAATTAAAGCAATTGGTATTTTTAAAATATCGATATTATTAATATCGGATTTCACAAAGAGAAGAAATATACGAACTTTTAAAACAAAAACTATAAAATGCCTATAAATAAAGTTGGAAAGTATGTATTCAAAATAAAAACATAGCAAATAATAGTACTGAAAATATTATGGACTAAATTTAACATAATACATAACTAAATTTAAAATATCGATATGAATATCGATATCGTCCGGCAGCCATGATGAGAAGATAATGTAAACAAGGAATTTCGGCGCAGAGTTAAAAGGTGTCTGCGCATCGATATAGAGCCCTGAAATTTGGCATGAATAAAGTTTAGATGTTATTCTAAAAACAAGCGTTTAAATTTTAAAAACACACGCGGTAAATAAAAAAATAAATGCATTTGAAAATTGCCAAATTTTAACTTCATATAACTTCTGGAATTATTAATGGATTTTTCCTTAATTGGCACCATTTAAAAGGAAATTGAAAGACGAAAATAATGATATCAAAATATCTGCGATATTCCTCTTTACAACGAAGTTATGCATCTTTAATTGAACCCCCCAAAACGCGAACGGCAATTTTCGGTCACAACTTTCCTATGGGCGAGTTGGGTCAAAATTTGACTGCCACTGCTGCTGCTTACTAAACTGCCTATATTAACTGATTTGGGACACAAATAACCAGTGGAATTTTTTCAGAATATTTGGTATTTTAGTTTGGCATTTTGCATAAAATATTTCTGCCAACTTGATAAATGTATCTGCCAATAATCAAAAGTCCAGGTTCTTCTCATTATTCCCAGACAGTTGACAGTACAAGTACAGGTGTCTCCAATAATCAATTTTCTTTATTGCCTTGGCAGACATGTCTGAGAAAAACGATTTTTTAAAACGGTCACATTTCAATTGAGTGTAGATTTTTATTTCGAATTTGTTTCGCGGTTGAAAAGCTAAAAAAAAAAGTTATTTCCCCAGTCTTCTTTCTTAACATTCCATATGATCATTTTACTTGATGGCTATTCACATATTTTTTGTTTTGATTTTGGGTTCACTTTACTAAATGACAATGGACAATGTTCAGATTCACTGGCTTTGGTTCGACAACGGATAGACTGAGACAAACAATTTATTTATAAACTCGTATACATCATTATATAAGAACGAACAAACCATATAATATCTTATAGCTCGAAAAAGCATATAACAAAATACTCTATGTCATCTTCATCTGAGTAACTTTGAATGTGTCAAGGCACGTACTTTCAAATTTTCGTTTCCTGTGAATATTCTTTGTAATTTTAAGCTTTGAAAACGAAAGTTGACAGCGAAAGTCTGAGGAAGAAGGGGACGGTTTTGTGTTTTTATGTCTATACATATGTCCATTGATATAAATCGTAATTTTACGAGATTTTCAGGTGATGATTAGAGAAATGAGAGATAATCTATTATTTTACTTTTATTATTATTTTATGTAACTTTAAAATGATATTCTATTAGTTACATTATGGTTTTAAATTAGTTATAGGGAGCGAAGACCTCCCGTAGTACCGGAAGTTGATACATTGTTGCCCAATAATGCCCAATTCATTCTTCAAAGGAAAAATATTCAGGTTCCAGATTCAAAACAGAAGTCGAGATAAGATGTCGAAATCGAAATCACCCGCCGCCTCGGAAACTCTTGACAGTAGGTTATTGTTTTATTTGTTATGGTCTGTAGAAAGGATATGATCAAGGATTGGGAGTTTGTCCTAGGTATTGGTCGCAGTGACTCGATGGGTGTCGAGTTCAAGTCAAGGCGATGTTGAGGGTATTACCGATTACCCTGGCTACCAAAGCCAAAAGCTCATATTGAATACAAAATTGCTCTACATTGTTTTGATGCCATCAATTCACGAAGCCTTGCCTATATTCAAGAATTGATTGCCCCCTACAACCCCACTCGAAATCTCAGGTCCTCAAAATTGTGTCACCTTCAAATTCCACTATAGAACTTAATCTTAAACTGTGTGCACTCGTGTATACATTCAGTTAAGTGTATGTATGTATGTGAATATATGTTATGTGAAGGGCTTCGAAGCTTCGGCATAAGCGCTATATAAATGTACATTTATTATTTATTATTATTATCAATCATAGTCATAGTTTCTAACTGGTCGAGTAGTCGTAACCCACTCAAAAAGTTGAAGTTGAATGAAGAAAAGGCTCATTCAAATCATCCTAAATTGCTCACATTCTCTCACTGTACTATAGAAACTAAGAAACGTGTGGATCTTATAACAATATGTTAATATGATCTCATAACAAATTTACTTCACAATGCACACAGACATCTTTACAACAACATGTTTTAATATCAATATCTCATCCTACAATGTTGCTGTTGGCTAGGGACCAGCTGCAAAGCGTTTTGACTTCATGATATTAATAATTAACCTCACAAGTTACCATTTTACTTTTATTGCCAATTGTTGGACAAAGGTTTAAAAATCAATCTGATAAATCTCTTGCTATGTGGTCTTGTATGCCACTCACTTTCACATTCAGATCGGAAGATCCTGGCTTCGAGTCTCGCTCAGCTCATAGTTGAGTCCGTGTGAATCACAGCCTACTTATGCACAAGATCTGTCGTTACGGCATACAGGGCACAACCCAAACATGGATTAATAACTTCCTACATGACCGCCAGCAAGCTGTTATTATTAATGGATGTCGCTCGACTGAAGTACCTGTTGGATCGGGTGTCCCTCAGGGATCTGTCTTAGGACCCTGTCTATTTTTGGCATACATTAATGACCTGCCACTTAATCTAACCACAACAGCCAGACTCTTTGCAGACGATACTGCAGTCTACAGCACTGACAATGACAAACTGCAAGCGGATCTGCGTCAACTAGAAACGGAGTGTTATTCGACACCCGAGTTTCGGGTGTATTTTGTCACCAGATAATTCGACACCCGAATCGCGCATGCGCAGTACGTATGAACGTACAAACCCGGGGAAATCAAATTCTTCCGCCTTCCTTCCTTGTCCGTTGCACGCCAGTCCTCTTTAAAAATATGGATAGACGGTCGAATTCAATATTTGAGGGAGCAAAATTCGCTTCAAGCGATGAGTTCCTTGAAAGGATCAATACATTGGAAGACGAAAGTCATTGTTCATTCAAGGTTACACATCGTTTTGTGTGTTGGTTCGTTATACTTCCGGATGCAATGTTGTGAACTTCTTAGCCAGGCACAATATTATCTATATTGATAGATATATTATACCATTTCTACATATAAAACTTTAGATCATCTATTATTATGAGATGTTGAAATAGAAGGAAGGAAATGACGTCACATAGCCCTTTGTTTATAACTAGCCGTTTTTTCTGATTAACTCTCACTAATTTCTATCAATCAGACTAGAAACGTTCAAGGTTACACATCGTCTTGTGCGTTAATTCGGCTGCTGGATTATATGAGTATTTAACCTTTTCGCTGAACGCACGACATTATGTGTCGCGAGTTTGTCGCACAGTATCTGTAATTGTATACCCTTTGCTGTTTAAGTCATCTACGTCACTTAGGTCTTAGAGGGAGCGTATGTATGTGTGTGTGATAGAAAGAAAGAAATCAAGAGAGAGAGTGAGAGAGAGAGAGAGAGAGAGAGAGAGTGAGAGAGAGAGAGAGAGAGAGAGAGAGAGAGAGAGAGAGAGAGAGAGAGAGAGAGAGAGAGATATGGTCTTGCAGTTAATGGTTTGTGTGTTTGCAAAGACGAACAATTGTAGAATTTTTGCCAACGACCCCCGACGACAAGAAAGCAACATTTTTTTTTCCAAAAATTTTTTTACCCTGCTTGGGATGCCAAATTCTTTGCTGACCATCCCCACCCCAAATTCGGGTGTCGAATTATCCTGTGACAAAATACACCCAAAACTCGGGTGTCGAATTATCCTGAGACAAAATACACCCGAAACTCGGGTGTCGAATTATCCTGTGACAAAATACACCCGAAACTCGGGTGTCGAATTATTCTGTGACAAAATACACCCGAAACTCGGGTGCCGAATTATCCTGTGACAAAATACACCCGAAACTCGGGTGCCGAATTATCCTGTGACAAAATACACCCGAAACTCGGGTGTCGAATGACGCTCCCAACTAGAAATATGGGAAGAAAGCTGTGATATGAAGTTCCACCCAGCGAAGTGCGAATCAATGCCCATAACAAGATCAAAAACACCCACAATAACTGAATACCACTTACATGGACATACATTGGAGACAGTGAATGTTGCAAAATATCTTGGTGTTAGCATGAAAAAAGACCTAACATGGGATGAGCATATTAACAAGATCACAAGTAAGGCAAACAAAACACTGGGAATTTTAAGGCGTAACCTAAAAATTAGCTCCTCGAAAATCAAGGAAAAGGCATACAAAACATTTGTACGACCTGTTCTGGAATATGCTTCCACTGTTTGGGATCCCCACATCCAAAAATACGTCTCAAAAATAGAATCAGTGCAAAGAAGAGCTGCACGCTACGTCCTGAACAGACATCACAACACCTCAAGTGTATCAGACATGCTAGAAAAACTACAGTGGCCGAAATTAGAACACCGCAGAAAATCAGCAAGATTAACAATCCCATTTAAGATCAAGCACCACCTCGCTGAATGCCCAGTCATCAAGAAAAAACTAATTCCAGCACCTTTGAGACAGAGAAGAGTTAACAACAACCAATACAGCCTCATAACACACAGAACACAATACCGTGGTTTTTCCTTCTTGCTGCGTACGGTCAGAGACTGGAACCAGCTTGTCGCTAAAGTGACCGAAGCCACTACAATTGATGCTTTTGTGGCAAGTTGCTATGCAAATACTTAGACCTTACACAAACCATCACTGACCAATGTTGACGACCCCTGAATGTCCCTGGAAATTGATTTTAGACTAGCGATTATAAACAAGGAATACAGAGAGATTAGAAAGCAGTTTCATATTTGCCATAATAATCAACCAATTGATTGTGGGCAATCAAAGGAAGAAGAAGAAGAAGAAAAGGCTCTTTACTCACATTCTCTCACCATACTCAGGTGTGAAATCAGTTAGCAGTGTTGTCTCTGTCAGAAAAAAAAAAATTATATCACCTAACAGGTGTCATGTCTCGTTCTATATTTCGTGTTGCTGTTGGTCAGGGACCATTTGTAAAGTGCTTTAAGTTTAAGCACATTTAGTGGTTATTGCGCTATATAAAAACTGAAGGTTTTTTGGTTTGTTTTTTTTTTTTGGACAAAAATCAAGGAACTGTTACATCCATGATTGATACGTTCTTTTCATTGCTTCATTCCCAGCTCTGATGGAAATCTCCAGACTGTTGAATACTGGTCTTGATGAGGAAACCATGGCAATCTGTATTCGTCTGTGTGAGAATGGGATCAATCCAGAGTCATTGGCACAAGTTATTAAAGAGCTTAAAAGGGAGGCTGCTAATTTGGTAAATATTTATTTCAATATGGCGAGTTTTGGGTTCTTTATGTAGTTTGCTGCATCAACCATTTTAGCTTAATTAGACCTTGTGAAGGAGACAAAGATGAAGGCTTTGATGTGGAAGTGATGAGGAGACCAATGTCACCATGATAATGATAATGGTGATGATGATGGTGGTGGCGATAATGATGATGATGGCGATGATTCTAAATCTAAATCTAAAATATTTATTTTACTTTTCTTTCATTTAATAATTAGTTATCTAAAACAGTCATTTCAAAATGAATTACTTATGAATCTCAAAACTTTGCAAAGTCACCCCATCTTACAGTACGTCATTGAAAATCAAAACAGATGGGAGAATAGGTCCACTTGGACATATAAGTGATATCTTTACTTTATTTTTTTTTATTGCTGAAGATAGGTTTTGTTGTATCACGAAACATTCTGATTTCAGTATTTTGAGAAATGTAGGGTATGGAGTGTGTGACATGAAAAAAGAGAATAATATTACAGTGTCAGAGCCAAACTCAGGATCCAACTGACATGGTACCCTCCATCTGGCTGAGACTGAGAGAGAGGGAGAGAAGATAGAGAGTGTGTGCACATTAGCCACTGAGCCATCCAGTTGGACATTTCTCATCATGATTGATTGATTTAAGTATTTTTTATTAAAAATTTTTTTTTTTTTTAAAAGCTGCTGTCATAATTTTTGTTCAATACTTATGTCAATTGCTTCTTTTTTTTTTCCCCCCCCCAGGCATTGGAGACATCCGAGAACAACTCTCCCCCCAGTCCATACAGTAGATGATAATGTGATTCATTTCTCGTGGATCTTTCTAGTCTTTCTAACCAATTCAACCCCAAGGATGTGAGATTTGGACCATTGGCTTGAGAAAAGATTCTGCAAATTATTATTATTTTTTTCCGTCAGGAAAATCAAAATTTTGTTGACAAAGATCCAGGCAATCAAAACATTTGTGATAATTTTCTGTTAATTACAAGTTTTCCTCTGAAGGAGAATTTAGATACATTCATAAGCAAGAGTTTAGTTTAAAATGAAAAAAAGTGGAGAGCTGGTACCAGTGAATATTTTTTAATCTGATAAAATTGTGTATGTTAATAGCTTGCAAAGTAGATGGATAAATATGATAAAAAATGAACAGTTGTATGGGTAGCATTTCTTTTCAACGCCTCAAAAGTCTGGGGTTCAATCCACTGCCAAAATCTGGATGATTTGTTTCACAGATATCTCTCTGGATATTTTGAACTGAACTTGGAGTGCAAACGTTTCTTTCATTAATTTCTAAAGCTTCATTGACTTCTTTATTATTATTTGCCCCATCCCCCTCCTCCCTCCCTCCCTGAACCTGTGATTTTTATAACCAACCAATATTTTCTTCCACCTTAGACTTTGCTTGTTTCTGATATCGGGAAGTTCTCACTGAAATTTGTCTTCCACTGTTAAACTGGTATTAGGCTGGGGTGGTTTAGGTGCCAAAAAAATTGGAATCTGTGGTTAAAAATACGAAACTTGATTTAAGTTTTTAAGGTGTATCAACAATGGGTTCGCTAGTTTTTTTTTTACTGTACCTGCTAATGAACATTACAACTCACTCAATCTTAGAGATTTTTTGCTACTTTTCAAAATTGGAAAAAATGTTTTTAAAATGAGCATGTACATATAGATAGTTTTATTCAATACCATTAACATGTAAAAAATAAAATCATTAACTTTGATACTCCGCCTATTATTTGTTTCAGAAAAAAATTTAATAAACAGGCATGGGGTAAAAGTAACACCGGGTAAACTACGGATAAGGATATAGTCGGTGTTAGGGTTGAGTGAGTTAAGTTCACTTTTAGTCATTTGGTTCACTCTTTCATGATACTGGTTTGACACTATTGGACTCATTAATTTGTGTTGATGATTTCACATCGAGTCTTGGGCATTCAGATGTCTCTTCCTACAAAATTAACTGCAAGCCAACCACCACCCCCCTTCCCCCTCCCCCTCCCCAACAGAAAAAAGCTTGAGCTTTTATACAATGCAATGGGCAATAATTGTGGTCAAACTCTAAGGGACTCAATGAAAACAGCAACAATTTAAATGAGTCATGCCTACGAGAGGCTTCTACTCTGCTGAAACAGAGATGCCTACGTGAAATTTCAAAAATTATTTCGTAGTTTCCAAGAGAAATAAATAATTTGCTCACAGTGTGGTCCAAAATGCTCCAAAAGTAATATAGGTTCTAAGGAGCTAAACTTTCCTTTTCAACAAGATTTATAGACTCAAAGAGACCTATGCAACTCTGTAGCTGGAGCCAAAATTTCGTATTTCTACGAATTTTTCGTAGTAGTAGGCAGCTTTCTCCCTATATCATCTTCCTTTTTATTGGCGCTGACATGACTGAAAAGTGTCGCAAGCAAGCGCTGTAACCCCAATCTCCCCCCCCCCCCCCCCCCAAAAAAAAAAAAATACCAAAACAAAACAAAACAAACAAACAAAGAAGAAAACCAAACAAAGAAGAAAACAAAATAAAAAAAACCCCAAAAAAACAAAACATCATCTTCATTTCTACCATTGCCATTGTCATATCATCATCATATTCATCGTCATCCCCATTGATTTACGTATATTTGTTACTCATGCTTTTCATTTATCCATTACAACAATATTCCTCTATTAGATATTTACTGTATTGTAAGTGTAACGTACTATGTATTATTATGCCGTACTCTGGAAAACCCCATATTTAAACATTTGGCCAGAAAAATCATCCTTCAAATATCGATCGACTTAAATGACCCTCATCTTGGCAAAAACTCTCAAACCTGGGACTTCGTGAGGTATTGCGTCATTGTTGAATCGCGATTAAAAGCATTTGTTGAGAATTGCAAATTTGTTTCTCATGTTTTCTATGTGTATTTACTTTAAAATACATACTATACTATGTAACAGACCGCAAGATGGCGGTGGTTGACTCGGGCGAAAAAATAAATAATACAGTAAAGAACCTCGACTATGTGCCACTCAGTGGAACTCGAACCCTGGACCTTCCAATCCAAAGGCGCTCGTCATGCCACTAGACCATATACATAATGGACTTGGGAAAATACTAATTCCTAGTCTTGGGGAAAAATACTAATTCCTAGTCTTGGGACATCTTCTCCTCTGAATTGGATGGGAGAGTAGCTTCACTGATTCTGTACCAGAAAGGGATTGGTTTATGTGTTTACATAAAAGTTCAGTCAATTTTAGCCTGCTGAATTGGTTTTATTCACCTAAACAACGCCACTATCACATTATCTCAATCGTCTGTAGTGTTTCATTCATCCTGATTTGCGGGTGGTTGGATGGGAGCATCACCCTTGAATCATATACCTATGATGTTCGCATGGGTGTACGATCCGATAGTGATGTCGTTTCTTCTTCTCTTTACTAGCCTATCCTGCTTCTTTGGTTTGTGATTGTATTTTTGACAGGGGATATTTTTTTTTCTGTAAATCTTCTGCCTGTTTGTCCTTGGTTATTTATAATTTAGCTTATGATATCTTTAGGTTATGATTTTGATTTACATTTGTACTATTTTTGTTAGATTGCTTGTTTTTTTGTTTCAGCGGTCTCTCATATAACCTCAATTGTGTTGGAAGAGACCTAAAGCAACAAACAAACAAAAATCATCCTGATTTGTTTATAAAGTGGTAACCCGAAACGTCCAAAGTGTCTGTCTTCGTCCTATAAATTGATGCTTACAATTCCAGACATCGTTATTTTTTCCTCCTTAATTAGCATCCATGTAATTGTAATACCAGTAAGTTCAGTAAAAGTAGAGATATTATTGGAGTCTTAACGAAATCGTTCCGACAGCCGAGATACGAGGAGTACGAGAAAGAAAAAAAAGCCCGGATCTAGCTTATTCAGTGATGCCAATCTTCCGCGGATCCGAGGAATTCCTCCTTTTTGGAGGTTCCTCCCTTTTTTCCTCGGTTCCTCCCATTTTTTCCCCTTTCGCAAAAAAAAAAACAAAAAAAACCAACAAAAAACAACAAAAACAAAACGAAATTATAATTTAGTGAATCGTTGAAACTGAAACAACGAAGCTTATTTTTACACATTTTCTTATGGTTATATATCACCACAACTGCTACCTTACCCATCACACAATATGATCCTTGTAATCATTACAATATGATGGTGATATCACAAAAAATATAACTGCAATATATACATTAGATTTTTAAAAAAAGTTATGTGTTTTATGACCCCTTCACCTGATCTTTGAATGGATAATAAATGCTCCCAAATTCATGGGAATTAGTCCCAGATAGCCTTATTTTGGCACTTAAAAAAATAAAATTTCCCCGGACCCCCCTAGTAGGAATAGGAGGCTGCCTTCGGCAGCCTGATCCTGAGCCAGCCTTTGGGGTGGGGGGACCATGATGAGACGTCGATCATTTTCCTCCTTTTTCTTTTTTTTCTGTTGGCATCACTGCCAATTACGTTACATCTCGTCGTCATGAACGAAATCTCGGTAGTACCGATGCTGCATCTCGTTTGAGAGCCTTCATAAAGGCGATGTATGTTGTGTAGCCTCAAAGGACACGATTGACCGAAAGTGATGAGTGGTTGTGTAACACTAACACAAAAGCCCTGTGGCCTTGACCACGAGGTATTGTATCTAATGTTTGGGCCAGTCTCAACGATCATGAATTAATTAGGCTGGACTTGCAATCAAAAAACGAAATTTGTGTTTTAAACTCTTTTGAATCAAACGAGTACATTAACGTGTTCGTCTCATTGAGATGTGAAAAATGATCTAAAAATCAGGATAATCGGCCGATAAATAAAAAAAAAACGTTGTTAAAAAAGGCTAAAATAAACAAATGCAATTTATAAAATCAAATTAATTCGTGAAACATTTGGTTTTCTACCGATTTTTCTGAAATAAAGACCCAATGTCCCTTTTCAGCAATGTGAATTTCAAATTCCTCACAATTAAATTTTTTACTTTTAGATTTTAATTTTAGCTGTTAGGCCTAATAAAAAAAAGTGTCGCATTTTTTGCAAAACAGAAACGTAATACCTTGACCGTCGACCGAGTAGAGAGCCTGTGGATTGGTCGAAGACTTTGGGACGCTTGACTCACAATTCTACACAAATAGGTGGTGGCGGTAGATCAAAGAGAGTAAACAAAAAAACAATTTTATTTACCAAACATTTTTCTTGATGTTAAATAATACAAAGTAATAATTTCGCATCAGAAAAAAATAACTCGGAAGTTTCTATCTCTCTATTACAATAAAATTGATACCACGAATGACAAAATCGGCCCTTAAAAAAGGGAGTTATACATTATTCATAATAATTTTTTAAAATTTACAATAATTGTCATCAAAGTAATCAAAGCCATAATTTTTCATCACCAAAGTCGTAATTTTTGTCCGATTTTTACCAAACAAAGTGCAATATCAACGATTTACACCCGCGAATAAAATAGGAACAAATCGCAATTTCTACAACATATTTTATTTTTGTCGCAAATTGATAAAAATCAAAGCACAATTAGTCCTAACCGTTTTCATCTTCTAACGTGAAAGGCAGGCGGTAGACTCTTCGTTCTGAATTGTGACGAGAGAATGGGAAAGAGAATCTGATCGCGTGATCAAAAAGTCTCGTTCGTCTCATCCGATGAGTGAAAATCGTTAACTTGGTATTGTAGATGTAGAAACGACTGCCAATCGAATAGTGGGTAAGAATAACAATACAACAAATAATCATGAGTTTTCCAGTGTTTATTATTTTGCTCTTTTTGAAGCCGTTACATTTGCTTTTGTACATTACTGTACTTTTTATGTTCACAATTCACAGCTTCTTTCAGCTTAGTTTTTGAGCTTTTATGAAGAGCGCAGTAGCCATTACATGTGCTCAAAGTGTTTAACAGCAACACTAAAAAAATTGCTCCCCCCCCCCCCCCAAAAAAAAGTGCTCAAAGCGCTTTACAAGGGGTCTCTGGCAAACAGCAACATTTAACATGTAGGACGAGACATGACGCCTGTAAGGCGATATTACAATTCTTTTCGGACAGAGGCAACGCAGTTATCGGCCACTGGGTGGGGATCCTGACCTCCCATAGTGGGCAGGGAGGTACATGCTATGTCTTCTATCCCCCCATACCCGTTTTCCAATTGTTTCCTGTCATTGTCTTGGAATGAGATTACTTCGTTTATTACTTCGTTTTGTCCTGACCCTTGGCTGGGAGGGAAACAATCGAAGTCTAATGTATAGTTACAGATTTGGGAGATTATATTTTTTTCCTTGTAAATCATCTCTCTGTTATGCATTGTATTATGTTTAGTTTACATATTATATTATATGATTGGTAAACATTTGAGTGTATTCCTCTTAGTTAAGACCTGTGCTTGTGTCTGGATGAGACGTTTAGGTGATCTCAAACTAAGTACTTTGACGGTGTGCTCTTGGAATCTACATCGGTTCCCTATTTGTATCAATTCCCCTTTGTCTTACCTTTTCTTTTGTGCTTTAATTGTAATTCTAGAACTTTTTACTATCCCATTTTCTTCCTTTTTTACTGGCGCTGATATGACCTAAATGTGTTGCAAGCGCCGTAAAACC
Source organism: Berghia stephanieae (assembly GCF_034508935.2). Classification (NCBI taxonomy): domain Eukaryota; kingdom Metazoa; phylum Mollusca; class Gastropoda; order Nudibranchia; family Aeolidiidae; genus Berghia; species Berghia stephanieae. The sequence goes on along the minus strand of NC_088367.1, from coordinate 12,917,626 downwards.
CTCAAAAAACAAAAACAAAAACAAACAAACAAACAAAAAGAAAAAAGTTATCGGCCAGGTACTCATATTACACCTGAGAACGGTGAGAGAATATGAGTAAAGAGCCTTTTCCAAGGACTCAACTATGCGCTGAGTGAGGCTCGAACTCGAACCCAGGGCCTTCCGACCTGAAAGCGAGTGTCATACCACAAGACCACATATAGCCACACAAGTTAAGTAAGCAAATCGCCTCTATCGATATCCCATTATTATTTGCCATGGGTGAAATTCTTCTTAGTTTTAGACTGGGGGAACGGCGAGCTCTTCATCAGTCGACAATAAACGCTTGCAATAATTTATATCTACGTGTATCATACGAGTACTGTCCACGTGTCTGTATGTTCCTGTTCTAAATGGGGATGATCTATATTATCTTCCCATGTACTCGAGGTCATTGGTCACATTGCAAAGTGTACTCAAAATGACCCACACAGAAAAAAATGTTCACAGTTTTAGAAATATCCAACGTCACAATTGGTCATTTTGCTCAGCATGACTCATGGGTATGTTTACAACTTTCATAAAAAAAAAGCAGCATTTTTACATTTATTACGAAATGTCCAATCGTTGTACAGCAACAAATAATGTGATCGATGATTTTGGTTGGGCGAAAACCTGAATATAGATCGCTCTCATTGAGACCACGTGTTTTACATTAGGACCCTGCCAGGAAATAGATATAGGGGGATAGAAAACACAGCAAGTGGATCCTACCCACCGTGGATGTCAAAATAGCTCATTCACTTACTAAAAAAATAATACTCAACCACCTGAAACATCTTGCAGAGAAAGGATCAGGTTTCAGACATAGAAGATGTACCGTCGAGCAAATCTTTAATTACATAAACTTTATTGAAAATCATATAAAATCAAGATCAGAGGCCTCTATCCCAATTTTTATGGACCTTAGAATGCTATTGACAGGATGTGACACAACGATATGGCACGCACTACGGGATTTCGAAATAAAAAAGGGACTGGTACATTAAAAAAAAAGTAATTTCTATAGATAGAATGAAGATGATGTCTCTCAGGTCTTTGTTATTGTTTTTTTGCCACCCGTATTTATGAGTAATTCTCACTTAACTGTATTATCCAGACTATAAGAGTTCATTATTACACAGAGTTTTGTGTGTTGGTCCGTTATACTTCTGGATGGCAATGTGATATTCTTAGCAAAGCGCATACTATCTATAGCGCCCCTTTCCACTAAAAGTGCTCGGAAGCGCTTATACTATGCAAATGCGATCACAGATATCAGAATATCATTCAATAAAATCACTCACAGAAAACTGAAAGGAAGTACTCTGCCTTCAAAGAGGCTTTAAAGGAGGACAAACAATTACGGTGTCTGGTGTCTGCTGAAAGAGCATTCCACACAGAGGGAATAGAATACAAACATGATGAATTCTCTTTACAAAAGTTCCAGCGGTGCTGTTGAGCTGAAGTAAATCTCTTTTCCTCCAATAGTGGTAAGGGGAGCACTTACTGTATCTTCTACCCCCCCCCCCCCCCCCTATATCTGTTTCCAATATGCTCTCTGTCTTAGTTTTGGAATGATATTATGTGTACTTAATAATAAGATAATAACATAACATGTGGTATAGGGCAAAATAGGATAAGATCCTTTGAATGCCCTTAATATTAATTAGTAATGCCATAAATCTATTGATTAAATATTACAATAACGATACACGTGGTAAAGATAGTATTTCAACTTAAATGTACTCATGTGGTGTACAAACATATATCTTTAACCGTGACATGCAAAGCGCACACACAACCACACACACACACACACACACACACACATACACACACATACACACGCGTATAGAAGATAACCATAATAATATAATAATGCATAATATATACATACAAGATTGAAAGCCATGTCAACAGCAGAGCAAACAAGTATTATTCGTCATATATAAATCTCCCATCATATAATTCCCTGTCTACTAACACCTTGAAATAATCCATAGATTTTGCATTCTTTGTTTCAAATTTCAAACTGTTCCATTTCTGAACAATACGAATACCGAACCAGTTTTGTCTTATGTTTGTTTTGCATCTAGAGACAAAAATCTTAAACTTGTCCCCTCTAGTAAAAGTAATATTAGAATATGAAAAAAATCAGAAAAGTCTATCCTATCCAGACCATGTACCAATCTATAAACCTGAATTAAATCCCCACGAATTCTTCTATATTTCAAACTGGGTAAGTCAAGAAATTCTAACCTTTCCTTATAAGATAAATACTGTATTGTATAAATTTTTTTGGTAGCTCTCCTCTGTACACTTTCAATACTAATAGATTGTCTTTTATATAATGGGCTCCAGATGCAATTTCCGTATTCTAGAATTGGTCGAACGAGCGATTTATATAAATATAAAAATGTGGTTTTATCAAGACTTATAAAGGTTCTATATATTATTCCCATCATTTTGTTTGCACGGCTTACACAATTATCAATATGTAAATCAAAATTCAAATGTGAATCAAAAGTAACTCCCACATCCTTTTCATAAGGCACAACGGAAAGTAGATTTGACATAGAAGTATCGGTAAAATAATTATGACATGGATTATTTTTTCCTATATGTAATACTTTACATTTCGAAACATTAAAATCCAAATGCCATGTTGTAGACCATTTGAAAAGTGAAAATATATCATTTTGTAGAATGTTATGATGTTCAGTTGTACTATAGATCTTTGTATCGTCTGCAAACAGTTTGCAGGCTGAATTTATGCCACATGGTAAATCATTTATATATAAAAGAAATAAAAGTGGTCCCAATACGCTTCCTTGGGGTACACCGCTAATTACATTCTTAAAATCCGACCCCACACCATTGACAATGACCCTTTGTATTCGATTATTAAGAAAGTCTTTAATCCAGTTAAAGATATTCCCTTTAAATCCATATGTTTTTAGTTTAATGAATAATCTCTCATGAGGTACAGAATCAAAAGCCTTGCGGAAATCAAGATAAACAACATCAATGCATTGATCACGATCAATTAACTTGGTAAAATCCTCCATCACCTGTAAAAGTTGAGTAATGCATGATCTCTTTGATCTAAAACCATGCTGGTTATCGTTTAGCATCGTATGACTTTCAAGAAAGTCCATTATTCGGTCTTTCAAGATAGACTCCATAACCTTACAGAGTATGCATGTTAAGCTGATGGGCCTATAGTTTGCAGCATCTAGTTTGCTTCCCTTTTTATTGATGGCAGTAACATTGGCTTGTTTCCATTCAATGGGTAAGGTACCAGATTCAAGAGACTTATTATATATTGTTGATAGCGGCTGTGATATTTCAAAGGCCACTTCTTTCAGTAAACGGGGATGAAGGGAATCGGGTCCCATGCTTTTAGTCACGTCTAAATTCAACAATTTTGCAAGTATGTCTTCTTGTGTAATATAAAAATCGGGGACGTTTAATTGATTTGTAACATTGAACGTTGGTATATTTGTAGTGTCTTCTTGAACAAACACAGATGAAAAATAATTATTTAAAACATTAGCTATATCTATATCCGAAGTAACCTTGGTACCATCATCTTTCAGTAAAACACTAACACCTGGTTTTCTTTTCAACTTTCTGTTTACGTATCTCCAAAAGCCTTTCGGACTACTCTTACATTCGTGTGCCAATGTACATTCATACGTTTTCACAGCATTTTGAATCGTGTGTTTGGTATTATTTCTAACCTTGACATAATTATGAAAATTATCTGTTGTAGGATACTTTTTGAATTTCTTATACAATTTATGTTTCTTATTAATTGTACGTTTAACGTTTTTTGTCAACCACAATGGTTTATTAGAACTAAATTTTTTGTTACATCTTAATGGAATGTGTTTAGATTCTATACATTTTAGTTTGTTTTTAAAAAACAACCACGCTTCATTCACACCGTAGCCTTCAAGAGTATCCCAATTCACGGCATTTAGGTCTTCTCTACAAGAGTTGTAATTACCTTTGAAATAATCAAAATAAACATGTGAAGGATGTTTGGCGGATGAAAGATTTAACGATATAAGAAGTGAGTCATGATCACTTTTACCCACCGAAGGCAAAATGGTCAATGTTATTAATCCAATAATCATCGTTACATATTACCGAGTCGAGTATATTACTAGTTTGGTTCAGTCGGTGTCTCGTAGCCTGTGTCACCAGCTGAATAAAGAAAGCATCCCTAATTGCCTCGACAAATAGATAGTCGGGAAAAGTTAGACATGGTTCTGTCCATTTAATGTTAGGAAAATTATAATCTCCGACAATGATCACGCAATCAAATTTCATTCTACCTACTGACTGTAAGGTTTCTTTTATATCCCTAATGAAAGTTAATTTGTCTGAATTATGAGACCTATATATATTTCCTACAATTATGTGTAAATTATTATATTCAAAATCACACCATATACTTTCACTAATTATAGGATGATCAAAAGAGAATATATTGGCATTAACACAATCCAAAACATAGATAGCAACACCCCGACTTGGGTAATCATTCAAAAATAAGTTATACCCATCGATAAAAAAATCAATTTCTAAATCAATATCAAGTTCAAATTTTGGCATAATTTCAGTAAGACATATTATTATGGGATTATGTTTCTGTATCATACATGTTAATTCTGATCGTTTGTTAAGCAAGCTATCGACATTAGAATATAATACAACAAAATCATAATTTGACAAAGGAAGATGAAAAGGCACATTTGTTGAGGTGTCACTATCAGGTGTTCCAGACAGGTCTGTGATAAGTCATTGGTCGGAGTTTTGTCGTGTCGATTTAAGGCGTCTTGAATGAAATTCTCTTCCCCCGGGACTGTAATAGGTTTTGCGTTGGGTTTGGTGATGGTCTATCTGGCGTTGTGATGGTAGAGGGGTTGTCGACGTGATGCACATTTGGTCTTCAGTTTTGTCCTGGCCCTGGCTGGGAGGGAAACATTCAAATGTATACATAGAGTTTTGGGAGATGACATTTTTTGTCTTGTAAATCATCTGGAATCTACATCTGTTCCCTATTTAATTAATACCTCTTTGTCTTCCTTTTTCTTAGGTACTTTAATTGTAATTCTAGAACTGTAGTCTAGCCCATTTTCTTTTTTTCATTGGCGCTATGACCTTAATGTTTCGCAAGCGCCGTAAAACCCATAAGAACAAACAAACAAACAAACAAAATCCCTTTTCGTCTAGCATTTATCGGAAAATATCAATTGCCAAACATCAATGAGGAAAGCTGAAGACAGATCTGGATGGAGGACCCTAAATGCGGTCATCTTCCATATCTCCTCCACGACCACAGAATAATGCTGCGAGGCTTGTTTAAAAAAAAAATCTAAATTCTCCTCAGTAACCTGCCTCCTTCAAGAGCTTCATTAGCTTCCTGTTGAGAAGCGAATAATTTATAAAATTGATACCCTGACTTATATATTTTTATACACTGGATCATGGTCTAAAGTGAGCGCTCAAGAGCTAACTCGACTATGCATAGAATAACGATGTGAAGAATAAGTTCCCCAGAATTTACTTGTTAATTTAAAATGAAAAACAAATAACGATTTGTTTCAGATGAAATTAATAGAAAGATGAAATTTAATTAAATGAGTCTTCTGATAAATGAATGGTTACACAGTTACAAATGGGAATATAATGATATTACGTATCTTATACGATCTTGATGAGATGATAATAGTATTCAATATTGCGGGCAGACTTGTGGGGTTCCACTTCCAGTTTGATAGTCGTTGCAGTTGTTCCTCCGACGGGCTCAGGCTTGATAAATTCTTGACAGTGATTGAACTGACAAAGATTGCAAAGGAAGCTCCGGTGTCTTGATGGCAGAAATCAAAATTAGTGAAGTGTTCCACAAAGTCCCGAGAGTAAGATAAAAATCTTTAAATATATATATATAATATGAGGAGTGGAGTGGTCTGGGCGTCAGGGCATAGATTGTGGAGAGGATGATTAGACCCATCAGTATCAGCTTTTATAATAAGTGGCTACGTGACAGAAGGTAGAACGAAAAGTATTCATTAATTTGAAATTAATTCAAAGAGAAGGCTGTTAAAGGAAAGATGATCTAATATTAGAAGGTAAAGTTTTTCTAAGCCTACCGAAATATAACTGGAGTGAGATATAATATAATATAATGAATTTATATAGCGCCTAGTTCCAATTTAGAACTGCTCACTGGCGCTTTACATCAACAGATCATGTATGATATACAAATATAGAACTGGCATGTTAAAAACCACACAAATTCGATGATAACATAATATATTATAATAAAATACATACTAAGAGTCCAAATTATATGCCCTACAGAAAAGCTCAGTTTTTAACCGTTTTCTAAAGATAAGTGGATTTTCACTATTTTTTTCCTTATGAAAAACTAACGATTTTGGGGGTTCCCTTAGGATGTTTAAATTAGCAGATCTTAAATTTCGACTGGGTTCATAAAGGTGGATAAGTTCCTGAAGGTAAACAGGAGCAGAATTGTTTAAGCAATCGAAAACATGGGTGAGTATTTTAAATTCAATTCTTAACTTTACAGGTAGCCAGTGTAAGTCCTCCAAAATTGGAGTGATATGCTCGCGCTTTTTAGATAACGTTACCAATCAAGCTGCTTTGTTCTGTATCTTTTGGAGTCGATTAATGACATTATTATCACAACCATAGAGCAAGCTATTGCAATAATCAAGGCGGGTAAAAATCAAAGAGACCACAAGAAGTTTAGTAGTATCAATATCAAGAAGCCTTCTAATAACACCAATAGATCTAAGATAAAGATTGCAGGATCTAGTTAAATTAGTGACATGGGCAGACATGTTTAATTTGGTATCAAATAAAACTCCTAAGTTTCTCACATGTTCTTTAGTGATGGGAATTACACAATCAGAAAGATTCAGGTTAAGCATGGAAAGGTCCACGAGGCCCCGTCTTGTAATTTGCA
>NC_088367.1:12898102-12903102 GCF_034508935.2 Berghia stephanieae | reverse complement strand
AAATGATGCAGACGTTTTTCTGTCCCCTGCACTGATTTATGGTCTTAGAGGAAAGCGTTTTAAAGAGGAAATCGAATTTCAAGATCTGTAGTTAAGGCCAAACCCGACATCCTCTACTTTGAAGGACTTTTCAAGGTCTTGGAGGAATGGTGAAGTGCGCCATTTTAGCTGATTATTGCGTAATGAATAAAATGTGAAATTGAATGTAAGCTTCAATTTAATATACGAAAACAGTTAAAATATTATATTAAGTTGAAGGTTACATTCAATTTCAAATTGTTATTTATTTCTACGAGCTTCGAGCAGCACCTTTACATTACCCTGATTCCTGCGTAGAAAGTCAAAATTAAGTGTGTAAAATTTAATGAGAACTGCGCATATCTTCAGGGCAAGTTACAATTCATCAACCCTGGTTTACCAAACATTGTTTCCACACCCCAACTATCAACCATTCCAAAGGGTAAAAAAAAAATATAAGAAAGAAAAAAGAAAAAGGAAAAACTAATGTCTCATTACCACTCTTGAAAAAGCCCGTGCAGCCTTTCAAGTCCTGAAGAACATGTGGAAATCTAAAGACATTAGGGTCTCAACAATACTAAGAATGTTTAATACTAATGTAAAGTTTGTGTTACTGTACGGATCGGAAACACAGAGGACAACCAAAGTCATCACCAATAAATTACAGAATTTTATAAACAATTGCCTTAGGACAATTTTGGGCATCGGGTGGACGGATAAAGTTAGAAACGAGGATCTTTGGGAAGCTGCCAACCAACAACCATGTATATATATATATATATATATATATATATATATATATATATATATATATATATATATAATACACACACACACACAACTCAGAAAGATGAAGTGGTAATGGTTAGGCATTACATTTAGAACAACATCAAAAGACCGGCTTTGACATGGAATCCCCAAAGAGGAAGAAGACCAGGGCTCGTTTTCATGAACGAGGATTAGATTTAGTATTTTACTAGTCTAGTAAATGACTAGCTAGTCTTAAGCCCAAACGAAACCAGTGATTAAATACATCGGATTTCATGAACGCTTTCTTGTCTCGGACTAGCTAGTCTCGTGCCTACAAGTGGGCGTTGTTCGGACGGTGACTAATTCGGCTGTTTTGTGCTGGTAACATCCCGCTCTCTAGTACACGATGGCAGGAAAGATACCCGCCTTCATGCTGTCAACGCGAAAGATTTCCAAAGAGGAAATTAGCAACACATCCAGTATAAACAATATTTCGTTCTTTTATATTTTTACCTACTTCTTTCATGATGAATCAAATCGCGTAATATTGACTGTCTGCTGTTATAGACTGCAATGATGTCGATAATCGACTGTCATTTCTATAGTTAGGCCAATGGAAGTTTCAGTGAGAACTCAAATAAATCGAACCAAAAAAAAAAACAAACAAACAAAAAATCAAAAAAACAAACAACAAATAAACAAACAAAAGAGAAAGTTCAGATTAATCATATTCTTTCAGTCAGTTACATTGCCAGCAGAATAACAGTTATCTCCACTATACTTTCTAATAGTTTATTTTGGTTGTCCTTTGACGCAAACCCTTCGATTTCGGAGCCAGGTTCACTCGCAACTCGCGAGAGGATAGATTCATGTTTTTAAAAAGTTTTTACTCACAAAAGTGTACTTATCTCATCGTTTTTAAAGCCAGTAATAAATGGCAACAGTACATGTTTTGCCTCTGTCATTCGTAACCAACTTATTTTCTTTCCTAATCGAAGCGCACTCAATCTAAAAACGGCTGCTATCTTATTGACGCTATGACGTTTCCTTGTAACTAGTCTCAGACTAAACCATGAGGTCTTGCCTCAGCACATGACTAAAACTTGGCCAAATTTAGTCCAAAGGTGTCGTGATTTTAGTCTGGGTTTTGCTTCGTCAGCTCTCATGAAATCCGATTTTTTCAAGTCCTTGACTAAAGACAGAGATAGTCAGAGACTAAGCGCTAGTCCGCGTTCATGAAAACGGCCCCAGAGAGGCCAATAAATAGTTGGCGAAGAAGCACGATGAAGGAAGCGAGGAGGGCGGTTACATATGGAAGCAGGTGGAGAAGACAGCCCGAGGAAGAATCAAATGGCAAAGCATCATTGATGCTCCGACCGGGGTTAAGGGCTTAAGCAATAATTAAGTAAGTAAGGACTCACCTGTACACAAAGCCACAGCAAAATAGACCAGAAACAGCTTACGATGTAGTTCCACCATCACGCCTGTATTTCTTTTTATATCACAAAATCTTCTTAAACAAAACTTAATCGTTGCAAAACAGATCAACACTATGCTTATTTCTAAATTCCTAGTCTCTGTCACCGAAAAATGTTTGTGTCCAATAACTTATAGTATGCTGATTAACTATCTGGAAATTTGTTTCGCAGTTGCTTTTAAATAGAGTCTAGTAGAAAAATGAAAAAATGGAGTTTTTGATTTTTTGTTAGACGACCGATGACTTCAACAATAGATAGGCTACGATTACCCATAACTGATCAACAGAGGATTAAACTCAAGATTTTGAGGAACCTAGGGTTTAAATCTATTTGACAGGTAAGAGCTCATCTTACAATATCAATATTTGACTCAGAGGAATACGTTATATAGGCAAAATTCTAAAGGGAAATTTGTCATTAAATGGCAGTATACGTCTCTCCACAGATATATATATATATATATATATATATATATATATATATATATATATATATATATATATATATATATATATATAGAGAGAGAGAGAGAGAGAGAGAGAGAGAGCCGAGCTCTCTTCACTTACTTGCCTCCCTCCTTCCGATTAGTTGGACATCGGCCAGTTGATGGTCGTAAGATGCTGGTTTCATGTTCATCTCTTACACTCGGGATTCGCTTTTGTTGTATGCTGATTAACTATGAGGGAATTGTTTCTGGTTATAATTAATAATAATAATTAATAATATAATAATAATAATAATTAATAATAAATTAATATTATAATAATAATAATAATAATAATAATAATAATAATAATAATAATAATATAATAATAATAATAATAATAATAATAATAATAATATATAATAATAATAATAATAATAATAATAATAATATATAATATATAATAATAATAATAATAATATAATAATATATAATAATATATAATAATAATAATAAATATATAATAATAATAATAATAATAATAATAATAATAAAATATTAATTAATAATAATAATAATATAATAATAATAATAATAATAATAATATATAATAATATAATAATAATATATAATAATAATATATAATAATAATAATAAAAATAATAATAATAATAATTAATAATAATAATAAATAAAATAATAATAATAATAAAAAATAATAATAATAATAATAATAATAATATAATAATAATAATAATAATAATAATAATAATAATAATAATAATAATAATAATAATAGGGAGCCCAAGAACAGGTCCCATGGTTCATTAGCTGAGAACCGGGGACCGGTTCCAAGGTGGAGAACCTTTGGCGGTTCTCGCTTCTTATGACCTTTCTGCGGTTCCAGCGGTTCTCGCGTCTTACTGCCGTTTCCATTTCCTAGCGGTTCTTTGCCTAGGTCTATACTAGTTCGCCTCTCTTCCACCAATCACCACCCATCCCACTTAATTAATCGCACCCATCCCCTTTTGCTATAAACTAAACGGCACAGACGACGATCTCTTTCCTCGCCGCTAATTGCCCTCTCGTGTGTGGGGTAGCTGAAGTAGGAGTCGCGTGACATTCATTATTCGGGGTAAATTTCATAATTGACAACACACTAATTGTCGCACTGACAATGATCTATGATGAGAAAATAAAGACCACATCACACCTCTTCTGTAATGGGTTATTGTTTGAAATGAATGCAACTACAATAAGATGTGTGTGTGTGTGTCCGTTTGTGTGTATGTGTGTGTTTGTGTGTGTGTGTGTGTGTGTTTCAAACCTAGCAGGTACGATTCTTTTGTTTTCTTTTGTATATCTGTTGTCACCACTCCTTTTTATCGCATTGTTGTCATTTAATAATACAATAATATTTGATATTTTGTTTGGTGTTTTAACTAACCAAACTATATGAGTTTCACATACTATATGTTCCTTCCAAAATAACAATAATAACGTATGTATTAAAAAAAAACACAATAGAATATTTGGGAGCCCCGATAGCTCAGTTGATAGAGCACTCGCTTCACATGCAAAGGGACAGAGATAAATCCCGGTGCAGTCGAGATTTTTTTTCTGATCTCCCTGTCTGTCCAGAATACATTTAGAACTTGATCTTTAAGCTTTTCTATACAGCGCAATATCGACTAAATGTGCTCAAAGCGCTTAACAAGGGGTCCCTGACCAACAACAGTTAGGCGATATTACACTTTTTTTCCGACAGAGACAACACTGCTGACGGCCAGGTACTCATTTTACACCTGAGCACGGTGAGAGAATGTGAGAAAAGAGTCTTTTCCAATGACTCAACTATGCGCCGACCGAGGCTCGAACCCAGGACCTTCCGATCCGAAAGCGAGTGTCAGACCAAAAGACCACATAGCCGCAACATCACAAGACAGGCTTTGACACGGACTCCCTAAGGAGTAAGAAGACCAGGGAGGCCAAGAAATAGTTGGCGAAGAAGAACGATGAAGGGAGCAAGAGAGAAGCGGTTACTTACTATGGAAGCAGGTGGAGAAGACAGCCCGAGGAAGAGTCAAATGGCAAAACATCATTGATTACCTATGCTCCGACTGGCGTTAAGGGCTTAACTCTCTCCTTACTAGCCATTTTCAGAATTTGCTCCGAAAATCACAGCCACCCTACACAAAAATATACTTTTTTTTCTAATCAAACAATAACGTAACTAGTGCATTTTATACAGAATGTTGTTAAGCAAAATATTGTCTACGACACAGTGTTTAGTATTTATAGCTGTAATCAAAGCGTTTCTTTCACTTTTG
>NC_088367.1:12850602-12893102 GCF_034508935.2 Berghia stephanieae | reverse complement strand
TACTACTACTACTACTACTCTACTACTACACTACTACTACTACTACTACTACTTACTACTACTACTACTACTACTACTACTATATACTATACTACTACTACTACTACTACTCTCCTCTACTCTACCTCTACTACTACTACTACTACTACTACTACTACTACTACTACTACTACTACTTACTACTACTACTACTACTACTACTATCTACTACTACTACTACTACTACTACTACTACTACTACTACTCTACTACTATACTACTACTACTACTACTACTACTACTACTACTACTACTACTACTACTACTACTACTACTACTACTACTACTACTACTACTACTTACTACTACTACTATACTACTACTACTACTACTACTACTACTACTACTACTAACTACTACTACTAAATACTACTATACCTACTACTACTTACTACATACTATATACTACTATTACTACTACTACATTGCATTTCAAAACAAACTGTATAAAATCCTTCGCGAAGTCCCAGGTTTGAGAGTTTTGCCAAGATAACGGTCATTAAATCGATCGATATTTGAAGGACGAGTTTTATGGCCAAATTTTTAAATATGGGTTTTTACAGAGTATGGCAGTATTGTAATAATTTTGAATGGCGATTAAAAGCATTTGTTGAAAATTGCAAATTTGTTTCTCATGGCTTCTATATTGCAGTCGTGAACGGATATATCGACATCGTCGAATCGCGGTAAAATGTCGATATAAGCGGGATGTCGATATTTCAGTCATTCTAAAAAAATGTAAGGGAAAGAAATGAGAATAACAAGAAATGAAGTGAGTAGGAAAGTGCCAGAAGACAACAGAGAATAAAATTTTCGCTGCGGCGATGGGGGCTCGAACCTGCGACCTTAATGGTACGGTAACTCCGCCTCTCCGGGGAGATCGTGACTCTGCCGTATGAGCTATCCACAACTCCAAAAAAGATCGCTTCTAACCTTAGTCTTATTAGAGCCTTCTCTCTCCGACTTCTTCGTTCAACACACACAAACTCTGGTCGGCATTTCAGCTTAATGAGAAAATGCCAGAAAATAACAAGGGAAGTAAATTTTGATGGTTTGGAAGCCTTTAAAAGTGCCGATTTTGAAATTTATTACGGTTCACTTCATGGTATGACTTTAGTAGTCAAACATTTTGGTCCGTCTCTGAAGGCCAAGAATTATTTTATGGAGCCTTTCTTAAGCAGTGGCAAGGATCACAAATAAGGAAGCGCCCTTATCAAGTTGTTGTAAAAAACAGAGGGCCTTGATTGCTACGATAGTGACATGGCCGGCAACTGGTCCCAATGATACCTTATCCTCATCTGACTCCACATCGGCAATTACTTCTTCGAAAAATAATGAACTATTGGTCTGTCGCATTTACCGACACCCAGTCTCGGTTCCAGGCCGGGATTGGTCGGGCAGATTATTGTTCAGGACCTGTCTAGCGGCAAAAGTTCTGCACTACTTGTTGGCATGGCAGTTTTTTGCATCGTTTGCGGCCGCAAAATATCACCGATTTGCATTGCGGCCGCAACATCTGCCAGTTTTTGCATTATTTTCTTCAAATTTTCGAGATTTTGCAGAGAGAAAAAAAGAGGCGAATAAAAGACGAATATTTTTTTCTTTTAATTTGATATCTTGTGTAGACTGTGAAAGATAATTATCCCCTCTCATTACCACCGATTGGAAAATTGTCACAGTTGTTACGATGCAACCGTCACTTTTCTCATCCAGATTTCATTTCTTTTTGCTATAGCTATAAAACTTGACATTCTGTAATAGAGATCATGTTGTTGAACAATGTTATGAGTAGCATGTGCTTGTTTCTTTTCTGTTTGAGTAAGAAATATTTATTTTTGTGTTGGGTGGGTGTGAAGTTTTGGGGAAAATTCTGAAATGGCTGATAAGGAGGGGATTAATCAAGAGTAGTTTCTTTTTTACTATTTCATTTTCTTCCTTTTTACTGGCGCTGATATGACCTTACATTTGTTGCAAGCGCCGTGGAACCCTTAAAAACAAACAAATACCTTCTCTTTCATGAACTAATTATGGGATTTTAGTAAAATTAATCACAAATTTTGAATTTTTCTTCTTCAGATTTTGCTGTTTTTAGCTTGCAAAATACTCTTCAACAGTCAAAACGTCACTTCCTTCCTAATGACGCATGGTAACTTAGTAACACTGGCTCTAAACTATCGGAACAATGGCGGACGCCCGTATGAAATATTTCTCCGTCGAGCATAAAAGCGTATCCAGAGAAAAAAAGACACATAAATTTGATCATGTTTTGACTTTTACACATTCTGATCACAAGGCATATGAAAAGTTCTAGCCAGCATGAAGAATAAAAAGTAATGATTTTCATTGTTTAGAACCAAGATGGCCGCCGTTGCTGGGCGACGTGACATCAGACTACTGACCCCCCCCCCCCAAATAAACCCAAAAAACAAAAACAACAACCCCCCCCCCTCATCATATCAGGCTAGTGCTTTCTCCTTACAGTGTCGCCCACTCGCAATACACTCTTCGCAGTGAGTGGGGGTCAGGAAACTAAGGAGCGTCTGGTTGAACACAGTACAGCTCGCGTACAACGGCTTCGGTTGCAACGGGAGCTCGGCTACAACGGGAGATTTAATAATACGTTTAAGGAAATAAATAATTACAATGCGTCTCCAACCTCACTGCCCCACTACACATCGGTCTTTAAAAAAATAATAATTGAGCTTTACAAGGGGTCCCTGGTCAACAGCAACATATAACATGTAGGACGTGACATAACGTCTGTTTGGCGATATTACAATTTTTCGGATTAATACAACGCTGTTTACGACCAGGTACTCATTTTACACTTGAGTACGGTTAGAGAATGTGAATAAAGAGCCTATTCCAAGGACTCAACTATGCGCCGAGCGCGAGGCTCGAACCCAGGACTTTAGTCACTTGCATCGTTTAGGCTTATGACTGGCAAGTCATATACTAGACTAGTAAATAACTAAATCTAATCCTCGTTCATGAAAACGGGCCCATATAAGGCGCATCCATGAAAAATAGAGGTCATAATTTACATGTGTAGAAATTACATGGAAATTCAAAAACATTCCGGTAAATTAAGAAATTGCTTTTCAAAGGTGTCACAGTAAAGGTTGTTCACAATTATCTTATTCAATTTTATTTTGTTAAGAACTGAATTCATCTCACTCCAGTTATATTTCGGTAGGCTTAGATAAACTTTACCTTCTAATATTAGATCTTCTTTCTTTTTATAGCCCTCCCTCGAATTAATTTCTAATTAGTGAATACTTTTCGTTCTACATTCTGTCACGTAACCACTTATTATAAAAGCTGATAGGTCTAACATTCTACACTCACTTCTCTCTACAATCTATGCCGGACGGCCAGCCGCTCAATTCCTCATATATATTTGAAGATTTTTATCTGTTGGTACTTTGTGGATATTTTATCTCCACCATTAAGACGCCGGAGCTTTTACCTTTGACTGTATAATCCTCAAGGATCAAACCTGAGCCCACTGTCGAAGAAATATACAATAACCCCTACCAACTGTCTGGAAGTGGAACCTTGCGAGCCTGAGCCCGTTATCGGAGGAATATATTATACACGCCTTTCAACTGCCTGGAAACGTAACCTTACGAACCTGACATTATATCATCATAGCTTCTAGGCAAAGAGATCAAAACAAGCCTGCCATACCACACTGACGACAAGCAACTCGCGGACTGCTTTGTAGAGTATTTCATGAATAAAATAACAACGGTACGGAGTGAACTTGACACAGACAAAACAGAAGCAGAATATACATCTTTTTATGGTGAACCCTTAACATCTTTCAAAGAAATTTCAATAAATGTCACAAAGAAAACGATTCTCTCTAGTCCTAGCAAATCATGTAGGCTCGACCCTTTACCAACATCCCTTTTGAAGGAGTGTATTGATGAACTTGCACCTTATATCACTGAATTGATTAATCAATCATTAAGGGTGGGAGTTGTTCCAGAAAGCTTCAAGAAAGCATTGGTGAAGCCATTGTTGAAGAAAGCGGGACTTGACAGTGATAATTTTAAAAACTTTAGGCCTGTATCAAATCTACCATTCATTTCCAAAATTCTAGAAAAGATTGTACTAAAACAGCTTTCTTGTCACGTGAAACATAATAACCTCGATGAGTGCTTTCAATCGGCCTATCGGCAAAATCATAGCACAGAAACAGCATTGATGAGAATCACAAATGACTTGCTGCAAATTATTGATCAAGGAAAAACCACCCTCCTTAGTCTTCTCGATCTTTCGGCGGCCTTTGACACCATCGACCATGCCATACTACTTAGATGGCTACAAGTTACTTTCGGCATATCAGGCACTGCTCTAAACTGGTTTGCGTCATATCTTACTCAAAGAACTCAATCAGTTTTAATTGGGGAAGTAACTTCGTCAGAGCGTGACCTTTATTTTGGTGTACCTCAAGGATCCGTTTTAGGCCCAGTCCTTTTCGTACTTTACACTTCCCCTGTTGTGAGAATCTTAGAGCAACATTCTCTCGCTTACCATATGTACGCCGACGATACCCAGATATATAGCATGTGTTTGCAATCCGATATAGTTTCAAAGATAACTGTTTACGAACAATGCATCAACCATGTGATGAGATGGATGTCTGCAAATAGATTAAAATTAAATGGCGACAAGACTGAAGCCTTATTCATTTCTAGTTCCAATAATAAGACAGATCCATTTTCACTGGCACTAACAATCAACGATAATGACAAAATACAGCTCACAACATCAGCAAAAAATCTCGGCATCACCTTAGAGAGTGATCTGTCTATGAACAAACATATTAACAATGTGAGAACAAGTGCTATCTGCATTCTAAGAAATATCAGAACAATCAGACCATTTATTAATAGGGAAACTTGCAACAAATTGGTAACATCTTTGATATTCCCGAAAATGGACTACTGCAATGCACTGTTTGTTGGTCTTACAAAGGACAAAATAAACAAACTCCAGAAAATACAGAACATGGCAGCCCGCGTTGTACTGCAGAAAGACAGGAAAACTGCAGCTCCCGAATTACTACAGCAGCTGCATTGGCTGCCAGTGGACCAGCGGATTAAATATAAATCTTTAACTATCGTTTTCAAATGCCTAGAAGGCTCGTCACCAACATATCTCTCAAACCTCGTTGAACGGTATAACCCACAGCGATCGCTTCGATCAACGAACGACCTCAAATTGAAAACACCCCGCTGTCGAGTGAAGGCTGGTGAACGCGCCTTTCAGCATTCTGGTCCAAGGTTGTGGAATTTACTACCACTAGAGATACGTTCTTCGTCTTCACTAGAGGAATTCAAGCGGCGATTGAAGACATTCTTATTCCGACAGGCTTTCTTTTGATTATGTGTATAATTAGCCTTGTTCGTGTACTGTGTTAGGGCTTAATGATTAAGTTAATCTATGTTATGCGCCCAGAGCCCTCCTGATGAAGGGATGTTTGGCGCACTATAAATCTATACCATTATCATTATTATTATAAGTTACGTAATATATTCACATTTCTATTTGTAACTGCCACAATCTCTATTTATCTCTTTTAATTAAATTTCATCTTTCTTTTTATTTCATCTTAAACAAATCGTTAATTGTTTTTCATTTATAGTAACTAGTAAATTCTGGGGCCTCATTCTACATATCTTTATGCATAGTCAGTAGCTCTTTACTCACTTGAGACCATGACAAAAGGTATAAAATCCTTTTTTACACTTGTTATATTATGGACTAAAACATACCATGACTCTAATATTATCTTTTGATTTCATTTAAAATTGCAGCACGTAAAGTAAACGCTATCTAGACATCAAACATATTTGTACAAACGTTAAATTAAAAAAAAAAATTGGGCATAATTTGCAAATATTATGACCTTTGACCTTAAAGCCGATGATAATACAATTTGATATTGGTAAACTTTTGGAATACTATTCTAGAGCCCTTGCTTATCGTAAACATTACATTAAGAATATATCAAATTGCCGTCTGGCGTCAACATCATTTGAAAGAATGTTGAGTGAGGAAGAAATTGTGTTAAGTTTGATTTTGCATATTATGGCGTAACTCACTCACTCTCTCTCTCTCTCTCCCTCTCTCTCTCTCTCTCTCTCTCTCTCTCTCTCTCTCTCTTTATATATATATATATATATATATATATATAATATATATATATACACACACACACACATACATATATATATATATATATATAATATATATATATATATATATATATATATATATATATATATATATATATATAAATATATTTTATATTGGGGGCGGGGAGGGGGGGTGGGAATTCCATTTACTTTAAATTTTAGCACAATCAAGCAGACACTATTTAATGTATATTTATGAGAAATAAGGAAATTGGAAATTTTGGGGCATAATTTGCATATTTGACGTTTTGACCTAAAAAAAAAAAAATCGATGATAGTACCCTTCGACTTTGATGAAGTTCTGGTAGAATTAAATTATACTGAGTACTTAACATATACTAACTATACTTAACCTATTGTATTGAAACCTTAGAAAGCAATTAATTGACTTAAATCCAAAGTGTCTTGGACTAAAGCACATAAATAAAATAAATAAATAAAATAAAATTCCCTTTATTCATCCCATAGGGGAAATTTGTCTCTAGGGTCTATTCCAAGGGAAGACTGGAATAACCCAGGTGTCAGCCGCTGTGCAGCGCCGCAAATTGAGCTAAGGCGAGGTGACTTGCTCAAGGCCACACAGCGCAGCGGCGGCGATCAAACTCGATATCTTTCGGGTATGAAACAAAGACCGTACCGCTGAGCCACGCTGCGAACATTCTGTCAGATCTAACGCTGGGTGGACACATGATCACGTTGTCTTGATAAAAGGAATACCTCTGATCATAATGAACAATGGAGTGGTACTTGTATCTCTATAGATTCAGGATCATAATGAACAATATGTCCATAATATGCTCGAACCATTAATTGTCATGTCGCCGTCAGCGTGGAATAATAATATACTATGGCTTCTCCATCGTAAAGGAGCTCTGTCATATCCTCACAATCACTCTTATAATATCATTATAAATAAAACAAGCAAACCTTATCATTTGACATTCTACTTTCTCCTTCTCTTCCTCCTCCTCCTCCTCCTCCTCCTCCTTCTTCTTCTTCTTCTTCTTCTTCTTCTTCTTCTTCTTCTTCTTCTTCTTCTTCTCCTCCTCCTCCTCCTCCTCCTCCTCCTCCTCCTCCTTCTTCTTCTTCTTCATCTTCTTCTTCTTCTTCTTATTATTATACCTTTTCTTCTTCTTTGTGTAGTAGCTGTCACAAAGTGACAATGCCAAAGAGTGAGCCGGTGGCCTACATAACCTCCGTCCCAGCTAACGTCGAACAAACTGACCAGCCCAACAAACTAACAATCAAAGAGTGATGAGTAAATTTTCATATTCTAGATTTATTTATGCAAATTACTCTCATACAACCTCTCTCTCTCGTTCGCTCATGAACAAAGGGTCACTCGTTCACTTGACAGCAACAATGAATAGGTATACACACGTCACAAAACAGATTTCACAAGAAGATTTTACAAAACACATCAAACAAAAACACGATCTGTCCGTCCACAGGTAGGTACGTCAGGGCTTCTTCTTCCTCTAATCGAGATAAGGCAGTCTGACGTCTCTTTCACGGTACGACTTATGTCCAAACTTAGAGTTTTCTTGAAATCTAAGGCGTCGGCCTAATATCAATATTATAATATCCACGGTTTTGGCCGAAAATGATTAATAAACGTATATTACTCTATGTATAATGTCTCTGGCATCGGCCAAGGATTTAAATCAAAATGTTATGGCTTTGGCTACACTTCAATAAGACGAAATGTCACTGGCTTCGACCCAAAATCAACAGGGTTTAATTTCTTTGGCTTCGGCCCCAAATCAGCAGGCCCACTAGAATGGGAAAGAAAGCAATGTACAATTAACCATAGAACAACAAAAAGAAATAGTACTTAAACTAAATCACCTTTACACATATCACAACACTATAAACTTCTCAACACACGTGGTCACTTCCACAGGTGCTTGGCACAAACTGGCTCTTAAATTTAAAAAAAATCAGTATTATTAATAAACTCATAAAAAGAAATATTGAATCTCTAAATAATTCCACCAACCACAAGGCCTGTAACAATTAAAATCTCAATTGATTTTAATAAGATAAAGTCAAACTCTTGCAAAACAGCATCGCCTGAATTTGCAAAGAGAATAAATGCGTCTGATTCGTCGGATGGCCAACTGGTGAAGGGGAAGGATGAACGTTTCACAAAAACCAAGAAATATAATTTTAAAAGAAAAAACTACATAAGGGAATGGCCTCTCTTTGTGTGCCAGGAACTGACTCACGGGGAAAATCCATGACCTATGACATATTTTCGACCACAAACTAAAACAACTAAAACGGTTCAACGCAATAACAAGAGCAGTCCCTATAATATTATCTATTACAGAGAACTCAACCACAAAAGGACGTATGCGACACGATCATCACAGCGGGATATTAAGATAGACGTCATGAACTAAGAATAGCATTAGGAGCAGCATATACAATGACAATAAACTTAAGACATTCATTACAACATCTCCCATTTAATGGCGGATCTCTCTGCAATTGACATCCACATGAATACAAGAAAAACAAAACAGATAACTCTTTCATTTTCGCTGACAGTTCTAATCTGTCACACAAAAGGAAACATTTATTGTCTGAAGTTTTTTGGGGCATTCTGATTCTGCAGAATCACATATGCCCACTAGTAATATCGTAGTCATCGTCACAATCATCGGCATCATCACCACCATCATCATCATCATCATCATCATCATCATCATCATCATCATCATCATCATCATCATCATCATCATCTTCATCATCATCATCAACATCATCATTATCATCATCCTCCTCCTCCTCCTCCTCCTCCTCCTCCTCCTCCTCCTCCCCCTCATCATCATCATCATCATCATCATCATCATCATCATCATCATCATCATCATCATCATCACAACAACCTTCCTAATATTTCCGTTACAATCCTTCACTTTCATCATTCCCCTATAACACTATCACCATCCTCACCACAATACTCCATATTATATTTTTTCCTGTAACAAGCTATTATTATTATTATTATTATTATTATTATTATTATTATTATTATTATTATTATTATTATTATTATATTATATATTATTATTATTATTATTATTAATTATTATTATTATATTATTATTATTATTATTATATTATTTATTATTATTATTATTATTATTATTATTATTATTTATTCTTATTATTATTATTATTATTAGTTATATTATTATTATTATTATTATTTTATATTATTATTATTATTATTATTATTATTATTATTATTATTATTATTATATTATTATTATTATTATTATTATTATTATTGTTAACCACGAAACAGCTTCCTCATAGTTAATCAGCAGACAACAAAGACGAATCTCGAGTGTAAGAGATGAACATGAAACTAGCATCTTACGCCCATCAACTGACTGATGTCCAGTTAATTGGAAGGGCGGAAGCAAGTAGGTGAAGACCTACGCTCTCTCTCTCTCTCTCTCTCTCTCTCTCTCTCTCAATCTGTGGAGAGACCTTTACTGACATTTAATGACACATTTTCCTTAAAATTTTGCCTATATAACGTATTCCTCTGATTAAAATACTGATATTGTAAGATGAGCTCTTACCTGTCAAATAGATTTAAACCCTAGGTTCCTCAAAATCTTGAGTTTAATCCTCTGTTGATCAGTTATGGGTAATCGTAGCCTATCTATTGTTGAAGTCATCGTTCTTCTAATAAAAAATCAAAAACTCCATTTTGTCATTTCTCTACTAGACTCTAGTTAAAAGCAACTACGAAACAAATTTCCAAACATTTAATCAGCATACAATACATTATTGGACACGAAACTCTTTCGGTGGCAGAGACCAGGGATTGAGAAATAAGCATACAGTTGATCTGTTTGACAAGGATTAAGTTTTGTTTAAGAAGATTTTGTCATATAAAAAGAAATACAGGCGTGATGGTGGAACTACATCGTAAGCTGTTTCTAGTCTGTTTTGCTGTGGCTATGTGCACAGGTGAGTCCTTACTTACTTAATTATTGCTTAAGCCCTTAACCCCGATCGGAGCATCAATGATGCTTTGCCATTTGATTCTTCCTC
Organism: Berghia stephanieae; assembly: GCF_034508935.2. Lineage (NCBI taxonomy): Eukaryota > Metazoa > Mollusca > Gastropoda > Nudibranchia > Aeolidiidae > Berghia > Berghia stephanieae. The sequence goes on along the minus strand of NC_088367.1, from coordinate 12,882,777 downwards.
GGGCTGTCTTCTCCACCTGCTTCCATATGTAACCGCCCCTCCTTGCTTCCTTCACCGTGCTTCTTCGCCAACTATTTCTTGGCCTCTCTGGGGCCGTTTTCATGAACGCGGACTAGCGCTTAGTCTCTGACTATCTCTGTCTTCAGTCAAGGACTTGAAAAAATCGGATTTCATGAGAGCTGACTAAGCAAGTCCCAGACTAAAATCACGACACATTTGGACTAAGTTTGGCCAAGTTTCAGTCATGTACTGAGGCAAGACCTCATGGTTTTTAGTCTGAGACTAGTTACTAGGAAACGTCATAGCGTCAATAAGATAGCAGCTGTTTTTAGATTGAGTGCGTTTCGATTAGGAAAGAAAATAAGTTGGTTACGAATGACAGAGGCAAAAAATGTACTGTTGTCATTGATTACTGGCTTTAAAAACGATAAGATAAGTACACTTTTGTGAGTAAAAACTTTTTAAAAACCTGAATCTATCCTCCCGCGAGCTGCGAGTGAACCTGAAACCGAAATCGAAGGGTTTGCGTCAAAGAACAACCCAAAAAAATTATTAGAAAGTATAGTAGAGACAACTGTTATTCTGCTGGCATTGTAACTGACTGAAAGAATGTGATTAATCAGAACACACTTTCTCTTTTTTTTTTTTTTTTTTGGTTCAATTTATTTGAGTTCTCACTGAAATTTCCATTGGCATAACTATAGAAATGACAGCCGACTATTGACATCATTCCAGTCTATACCAGTCGACAGTCAATATTACGCGATTTGATTCATCATGAAAGAAATAAGTTAAAATAAAAAAAGAACGAAATATTGTTTATACTGGATGTGTTGCTAATTTCCTCTTTGTCAATCTTTCGCGTTGACAGCATGAAGGCGGGTATCTTTCCTGCCATCGTGTACTAGAGAGCGGGATGTTACCAGCATAAAACAGCCGAATTAGTCACCGTCCGAACAACGCCCACTTGTAGGCAAGAGACTAGCTAGTCCGAGACAAGAAAGCGTTCATGAAATCCGATGTATTTAATTACTGGTTTCGTTTGGGCTTAAGACTAGCTAGTCATTTACTAGACTAGTAAATTACTAAATCTAATCCTCGTTCATGAAAACGGGCCCTGGTCTTCTTCCTCTTTGGGGATTCCATGTCAAAGCCTGCCTTTTGATGTTGTTCTAAATGTTATACCTATCCATCACCACTTCCTCTTTCTGAGTTGTGTGTGTGTGTGTGTGTGTGTGTGTGTGTGTATTATATATATACATGGTTGTTGGTTGGCAGCTTCCCAAAGATCCTCGTTTCTAACTTTATCCGTCCACCCGATGCCCAAAATTGTCCTAAGGCAATTGTTTATAAAATTCTGTAATTTGTTCGTGATGACTTTGGTTGTCCTCTGTGTTTCCGATCCGTACAGTAACACAGACTTTACATTAGTATTAAAATTCTTAGTTTTGTCGAGACCCTATTGTCTTTAGATTTCCAAATTTTCTTCAGGACTTGAAAGGCTGCACGGGATTTTTCAAGAGTGGTAATGAGACATGAGTTTTTCCTTTTTCTTTTTTCTTTCTTATATTTTTTTTACCCTTTGGAATGGTTGATAGTTGGGGTGTGGAAACAATGTTTGGTAAACCAGGGTTGATGAATTGTAACTTGCCCTGAAGATATGTGCAGATTCTCATTAAATTTTACACACTTAATTTTGACTTTCTACGCAGGAATCAGGGTAATGTAAAGGTGCTGCTCGAAGCTCGTAGAAATAAATAACAATTTGAAATTGAATGTAAGCTTCAACTTAATATAATATTTTATCTGTTTTCGTATATTAAATTGAAGCTTACATTCAATTTCACATTTTATTCATTACGCAATAACCAGCTAAAATGGCGCACTTCACCATCCCTCCAAGACCTTGAAAAGTCCTTCTCAGTAGAGGATGTTGGGTTTGGCCTTAACTGCAGATCTTGAAATTCGATTTCATCTTTACAACGCTTTCCTCTGAGATCATTAACAGTGCAGGGGACAGAAAAACGTCTGCATCATTTTGATAGTGCTATGCTTCATCTAATGTCAAAAATAAAATGAAAATAAGGAAACTTGAAACTTAGGGCTTCCTCCTGCTCGTTCTTCTTCTCCTCCTCCTCCTCCTCCTTCTACTACTACTACTACTACTACTACTACTACTACTACTACTTACTAACTACTACTACTACTACTACTATACTCTCCTCCTCCTACTACTACTACTACTACTAATACTACTACTACTACTACTACTACTACTACTACTACTACTACTACTACTACTACTATACTACTACTACTACTACTACTACTACTACTACTACTACTACTACTACTACTACTACTACTACTACTACTACTACTACTACTACTACTACTACTACTACTACTACTGCTGCTACTACTACTACTACTACTACTACTACTACTACTACTACTACTACCACCACAACAACTACTACTACGACTACTACTACTACTACTATTAATACTACTACTAATACTACTACTAATACTACTACTACTATCATCATCAACATTATCATCATCACCATCATCTTTGTCATCGTCGTCGTCATCATCATTATCATCAATCTTTTCTGTGGATTTGATGTTAATGTTAAATGGTTAAAACTGACAAATGGTTCATTAATGATATTCTAATTTCAACTTTTTCTTCCACTTCAGTTAGAAAGTCTCTAACTACCAAGTCAACACCCACAGAAAGACACGTTTTCTTAACAAAACTAAACAGTAATTTACCAAAGAAGGAGCCGATCCTGAAGATGGAGATAAACACGCAGCTAAGTCTTCGTCCTGAAGCTGTCAAAGCTATGGAAATCAAAACCAGTATAAAGTCTTTACCAGACAACAAATCAGCAGAGCAACAACCTCACTTTTGTTCGAAAAGATTCTCAACAAAAGAAATCAAAAGCATATTTTTGCATACGTCTAACCGAATTTGTAGCCGACATCGAGGACGACGAGATGTTGTTACATCAATAGGATCAACCATATCTCAATCAAGTTTGACCGGTCTAGTCAAAACTACAGAATCCATTTTCATTCCCGACGTTCGAAAGCAATCGGCACTGAGTAACGTATTGGCAAACACTTCTGACATCACATTAAAGCAAACTATTACTAATAACGACGTGAATAATTCTTCTTTTTCAATCTCTACAACTGCCAAACTAACCACAAACGATCTCCTTTCTTCGGAGAACACAACATCGCCCTCGTTAGAGGTCAACCTTAACATTTGGGACAGCGAGATATTAAGCTATCAGGAAGCTAACGATATCCTATTTATAAATCGATTCGTTTTTATATCGTTCACAATGCCTGGTATCCCGTTATCTGCTCTATCCGCATTCCTTTTCACAAATAAGCGAATGTCAACTCAAGTAACCCTCCTGATAATTACATTCAATATTTGTGAATGTTTGAAGACGGCGCATTTTGTGGTTCGTCGCATTTGGAAGCAAATTGTAGGAGACTCACCAATCACGTTCTCTTCACCCTTTACATACTATTTGATATACGTAGGGTCATGGTTCCCAGGGTCCATGGGTCGAATCAGTCTTTTGCTTAATGCGCTGATATCGATCGACCGTTTTTTAAAACTGGTCTTCCCTTTGAAGAGTAGGAACTGGAACACGATGAAATACCCAAAGTTAACGATTGCTTTCTGCATTGCATTTCCACTGTTAGCGAATATATCAACTCCCATTATCATAACAATTAGCAAGTCCGATCTTTACATGTCCAAATCGTTTCGCCAGCACGAATTGATAACGATGTTAGCTGTCTCCAATCCTTATTTATTTGACATTTATGGAAAGATTCACATCGCATCTTCAATACTTCTCCGATGCATACCTCTCCTCATTTCAATTATTCTCAACATTACAGCAATTGTATCAATCCTCCAATGGCAGAAAGGTAAAAATAATAACAACAGTTCATCTTCGGCTAGCATTAAAACGCACCAGAATAACACTCTGGTAGTATTTACGACTTTGCTCTTCTCACTTCTGGTATCTCTAAAACCACTGATTCGGGTTATCAGCAATTTTGCACCCAACATTTGGAGAAGGAAAACGCAATTTTTACGTCTACGCCATATCAGACGAGTCTGCCAGGTTTCTAGACAATCTCGCACCCTTGATCATTTTTTACACATATTGGAGTCTGAGCTCAAATTTTCGAATGTCCTTCAAAGATCTCGTAAAGAAATAAATGACCACGAATAAGTAATCATTATTCTTTCTCAATTTGCAAGACTGTTTGAATACAAAACATGAACAGTAGCTTTTCTATTCAGTCATAATGTATGCATAAAATTACATGCCATTTAACTCTTCTGTGTTAAAGTGATAGATGTAATGTAACACACCTAACCGGCAAGCTGTCATATTGTGTGCTCCTGTTTATATCTGGATTTTTAACCATTATATTGTGTCTTTTTACATACATTTTATATGTACAGATTCGTAATTATCAGGACTTTCAATTTATGAACGCTTTGAGGTTTTTTTACGAGTAAGTTTTAAAGATTTTTGCATGGATTCCCGAAATATCTTCATTTTTACAACGTTTAAATGACTACACACCCAAGAATTTTAATCACGGTCCTTTCTCTACTGCCTTTTAAATGTCTCTATGACCAATGTTTCTCCAAGCCATATTAGACAGATTGCGCATCAGGGCGCTAACGGGGCCGATTAGAGATAGACGACGATTGGGATTGTTTGGAAGCTTTAACCCTTTGCCCACTAGTCATTATGACATCCGAAATGCTATCGCCTTCTACATCTACGCCAGAACAGAAATAGAGGGTGGAGCCTACCATGATATAACATTTTATGGAGCCCTAATTTCGTCATATCAGTTCTGTCCACTGACAGGTGGGTGGATATCGCTTTCCAGAACTTGTGTCCTTATATGAAATTCTGAGTTTTTGACCAATCAACGATTGCTCTTTTGATAGCTCGCTTGTCAACATGAGTCAGCTCAACCATTGATTTATGAACAGGCATCACAGGCGGTATATGTTGTGTAACTTCAAAGACCACGATTGACCGAAAGCGATGAATGGAAGCCCTACTGTGGCGTGGAGAACGAGGTCTTGTATGTATAGTTACGTCATATCTCAACGCTCGTGAATTCTTAGTACGGCTGGACTCACAATCAAAACACGAAATATGTGTTTTAAACTCTTGAATCAATCGAGTTACATCAGTGCGTTCGTCTCATTGAGAAATGAAAAACGATATATAAATCAAGAACATCGACCGGAAAACAAGGAAATTATCATAAAATTATAAAATTTGAGAGAGCTGTTTTCAAAATCAAATCTATTACAAAAAAGGCTATTTCTAGACCGATTTTTATGAGACAAAGACAATTTTTCTCCACTTTTCAAGCTGATTCCAACAATGAGGTTTTCAAATTTATCGCGATAAGATTATTTGTCATTTTTTTTAAGACCCAATTGACTGCTCAGGAAATGAATACGTAATCCTTGGCGGCTAGCGAGTAGGTGTTAAATTTTGCTTACCCTTTCCCACGTAGACGCACACACACACACACACACACACACACACACACACCGACTTATCGTCGTCTAGCATCCTATCGTTCGGCTCGACAATTAAAAGGGGTTCGTATCGTCGCTAAAATAATTACAAAATACATATATTTAAAATATATTTATAGTAATGTGAATTAAATATTTTAATGCTCTAATATATCAAGAATGATCATTATTATGATTTATTACGGTGTGAATTGAATTAGACCTTTAAGACTGAAGTTTAATCTGACACCCTACTCGCTGTTATCATTCGAGTCTAAGTTGTAATAAGGCAACTTTGGCCAGAAGTGAAAGACATACATTGTGTGTTCAGTCTGTGTGTGTGTGTGTGTGTGTGTGTGTGTGTGTGTGTGTGTGCGTCTGCGTGGGAAAGGGTAAGCAAAATTTAACACCTACTCGCTAGCCGCCAAGGATTACGTATTCATTTCCTGAGCAGTCAATTGGGTATTAAAAAAAATAATGACAAATAATCTTATCGCGATAAATTTGAAAACCTCATTGTTGGAATCAGCTTGAAAAGTGGAGAAAAAATTGTCTTTGTCTCATAAAAATCGGTCTAGAAATAACCTTTTTGTAATATATTTGATTTTGAAAATAGCTTTCTCAAATTTTATAATTTTATGATAATTTCCTTATTTTCCGGTCGATGTTCTTGATTTATATATCGTTTTTCATTTCTCAATGAGACGAACGCACTGATGTAACTCGATTGATTCAAGAGTTTAAAACACAGATTTCGAGTTTTGATTGTGAGTCCAGCCGTACTAAGAATTCACGAGCGTTGAGATATGACGTAACAATACATACAAGACCCCGTTCTCCACGCCACAATAGGGCTTCCATTCATTGCTTTCGGTCAACCGTGGTCTTTGAAGTTACACAACATATACCGCCTGTGATGCCTTTACATAAATCAAGGGCTGAGCTGACTCATGTTGACAAGCGAGCTATCAAAAGAGCAATCCGTTGATTGGTCAAAAACTCAGGATTCCATATAAGGACATAAGTTCTTGAAAGCGATATCCACCCACCTGTCAGTGGACAGAACTGATATGATGAAATTAGGGATCCATAAAATGTTATATCATGGTAGGCTCCACCCTCTATTTCTATTCTGGCGTAGATGTATAAGGCGATAGCATTTCGGATGTCATAATGACTAGTGGGCAAAGGGTTAAAGCTTCCAAACAGTCCCAATCGTCGTCTATCTCTAACGGGACCCGTTGGCGCCCTGTCGCGCAAACTCAGTATTAATCTGAGTGGACATCACCGTGGCGGTCGTCGAACACAAAAACAAATCACCACAATCTATGGCCATCGACCGTTGCGTCACAACTACGAACCCGGCCCTCCACATACCATAACACATATAAACTCTGATCAGCTCAATGCACAGTCCTGCACAATTAACAAACAATTCGAATTGAAAGTTGGACTCATAAACGCACAGTCTTGCCGCCATAAATCTATTGAAATTAAAGATCTAATCACCGATCACAACATCGAGATACTATGTGTTGTAGAATCATGCCTTAACGAACATCGCGATGAAACAACAATCAATGAACTTGCGCCATCTGGATTTAACAGTTGCTCTTTTCCGCGAAAAGAGCGTATAGGAGGTGGTATTGTGATCGTTCATAAAAAACACTTTAATTCCTGAGATTAAGTGCAAAACAACACCCCATCTTCATAAATCATTTGAATCAGTAGAAATATCCGTAATATGCCATGAAAGAACAACGGAAATTATTGCACTATACAGACCAGCTCACAACTCAAACAATAAGATCAGCACGTCTGATTTCATCGATAAATTCAACGATATGGTAACTATGTATGCCATTGAAAACAACCAATTTGTCATTTTGGGCGATTTTAATATCCACTATGATCGCAAAACTACTGAAACTGAGAAAATAAAATCAATTTTTGATGAGCATAATCTGACACAGCATGTTCATGAGACCATCCACCGACAAGGCCACATTTTGGACTGGGTAGTAACCAACCAAAACATTACCCCAACAACACCAGTAGTCGTCGGCGACAAATGCCTTTCTGATCATTGCTTCATCTATTTTAGTATTCCTATTGTATCAAAGAAACATGCCAAAATGAAGCGAAAAATCACATCTAGAAACCTCCAAAAAATAAATCTTGATTATTTCAAAAACGATTTATCAAAAGTACTATCAAAGCATCCAAACATGACTGCGGACTTATTCTACGAGAGCTCAAAGATCATTATGAACCAGCATGCTCCATTGACAGAAAGACTCGTAAAAGAGAGAAAACCGTCTCCATGGTATTCAGCAGCTGTCAGAATCGCAAAAAAAATGAAAAACGCAAGGCTGAATGTAAATGGAAGAAGACCAAACTACAGGTCCACAAAGAAATATACACGCCCTACAAAGAGAATTATTTAAAGCAAGGGGAGACTTTTTTTAGAAGCAAATTAAACGAAGTCAAAAATTCAAAGCAAATTTACAAACACCTTTTTGGGAAAGAATAATACACCTGTACTTCCATCGCAAGACGATGACAAAGCTCTTGCAGAGCACTTCTCCGAATTTTACCTAGACAAAGTTTCAAAAGTCCGCGAATCCCTCGACCAACACGACACTGATGAAAATAATCCCAACTTTATCGGCGAAGAAATGACACTTTTTGAAGAAGTATCTCTTGAAGACGTAAAGTCCTTGATCATGTCATTGCCAAACAGATCTTGCGAACTCGACCAAATTCCAAAAAAAATGCTGAAAGTGTCCATGGACGCTGTCGTCAATCAATACAAGACATCATAAATTCCTCCCTAAAACGGGTATTTTCCCCAACTGCTTCAAAACTGCACTCGTTACACCTCTTCTTAAGGAGCAAGGGCTCGACTCAGACAATTTAAGGAACAACCGGCCAGTATCAAATCTATCTTTCCTATCAAAGTTGCTCGAAAAAATAGTCCTCACACAATTAACAAAACACCTTTCGAAAAACGGACTTCAAGAACAGTTCCAGTCAACGTATCGCAAAGGACACAGCACAGAAAATGTCCTTATACGAGAAGTGAAAGATCTTTTAGGTGTCCTCGACAGTGGGGACACCTCGATTCCCTGTCTCCTGGACCTTTCTTCTGCATTTAACACAATCGGCCACTCAATTCTTGTTGCACGGCTAAAGAACTTTTTCGGCATAAACGGATCGGTTCTCATCTGGCTCCAATCGTATCTCCAAAACCGGAAACAGATAGTTATAATAATAATAATGATAATAATAATAATAATAATAATAATAATAATAATAATAATAATAATAATAATAATAATAATAATAATAATAATAATGATAATAATAATAAGTATATTTATATAGCGCCTTTCGTCGAAACCTCAAAGCGCTTTTAAAAAATTCAAATACAATTCAACCAAAGTATCAAAACAATTAAAAGCATAAAAGGGCATCAACAAATCATCAATATAAATGTCACATACAATACATTTAAAATTCAATTAAGTAAATATTTTCTGAAAAGATATGATTTCAGGGCTTTTTTCTAAATGTATATTGAGCTCGAAAATCTCACAGATTGAGGGAAATCATTCCAAATCGTGGGTCCGAATTTCATAAGAGAACTATCACCAAAATACTTAAGTTTAGTTTCAGGAGATGCTAACAATTTTGAATCGTGGGATCTAAGATTTCTCAGAGGTACATATGATTGGAGTAAGTGTTGAATTTAGAGAGGGACAGAATACTCAAATACACCAAAGCAGATAAGGGCTATTTTATATTCAATTCTAGCCTGGACTGGCAGCCAGTGAAGGATTCGAAGCATGTCCTTTGTATCATCGTAATGAGATTTTCCCAGGACTAACCTAGCCGCACATTTCAGTACTCTCTGGAGCTTGTTTATTTTGTTATTAGGGAGACCAGCGAGCAGTGAATTGCAATAGTCAAGACGTGACAAGACCAATGCAGAGACAATTATCTTCAAGGTGTTGAAAGGTAAAAACGACCTCATCTGTGATATTCTACGGAGCTCATAGTACATAATTTTCACATTATTGTTTATATGTTGATCTATAGACAAAGAACTATCCAGAATGACACCTACATATTTTGCCTTTTCAGAAATATAAATATCAGAATCAGATATAGTTAGGGTAGGATTTGAAAATTGGAAAGACTTAGTTTTTGCTGAGTTCCTATCAAAACAACTTCAGTTTTGTCTTCATTCAACAATAGCTTATTTGCAAGCATCCAACTTTTGATGTTTATTTGTTTTCCACGTTAATTTGTGTATTGTTGTGCTGACAAAGGGTTTGTATCCGAAACGTCCATTGTCTGTTTTGTTCCCATACGAACCTCTCCATTTTCACTCTTCCATTTAGTATTTTACTTCAGGCAGCCCCAACCGTTTTCTACTACTACTACTACTACTACAACTACTACTACTACTACTACAACTACTACTACTACTACTACTACTACTACTACTACTACTACTACTACTACTACTACTACTATTACTACTACTATTACTACTACTACTACTACTAATACCACCACCGCCACTATTACTACTACGAGACTATTACTACTCCTACTAATTGATACTAATAATTGAGCTTTTGTATATCTTAATATCCACTAAACGTGCTGAAAGAGCTTTAAAAAGGGTCCCTAGCCAACTGCAACACTTACCATGTAGAAGAACGAGACATAACGCCTGTTAGGCGATATTACAATATTTCTCGGACAGAGACAATGCTGTTAACGACTAGGTACTCATTTTATCCCGGATTACGGTGAGAAAATGTGAGTAAATATTCTTTTCCAAGAACTCATTGTGCGTCACGCGAGGCTCGAAACCAGGACCTTCCGATCCGCAGCAATCGTCGTGCCACAAGACCACATAGCCGCACAATTAATTAATTAAAACTTTGTTTTCTCGCACTGAACCTCCCTGTAATTGTCAGATGGTCATAACTTGTAACGCCCTTATCTTGTCCATAACCGACACGCCCCTAATTGTCGTCTCGATCGCTATTCTGATTACAGAACCATGTGTTTCTTTCACTAAGGAAATTAATGTGATTATCTTAGAAAAGCGTCTGTAGAAAATAATAATGAAAATAATGAGGGAGCAGTTTTAATCAATCGATAGATTAATGTGATAAAAATAATTATATTGATAGCACTTATTATAGCGATTTACTCCGAGTAAGCAGACACCAAGCGCTTTACACTCATGAATTGCATCAAATCAAATACACAAACAGACAAATACACAGATCATCAATTTGAAACAAATGGGTTTTTAGTTGAGTTTTAAAAATAAAATTTGAAGGGATGAGGATGACCAAAGGGATGCTGGTAGATAATTCCAAACTTGTGAGGCGGCAAATTGAAACAATTGAGTGCCAACCTTACGAAGCACCAATTTGAACTTATCATCACTCGATTTCAAGGTTCTTGTTGGAGTATATTATACCTTTAAAAGGTTGTTACTATACAACGGAGACCGAGTGTGTAAAGATTTATAAGCCAGAGTTGCAATTTTATAAATTATTCGCTTTTCAACAGGAATCGAATGAAGCTCTTGAAGGAGGCAGGTTGCTGAGGAGAATTAAGATAAAATCTTTAAAACAAGCCCAGTGGCATTATTCTGTATAACTCTGCTTTTTCTTTTGTCACATTACCAGTAATGAATTGCATTAGTCTAACTTTTAAAGTACAAAGGAATTATTAAAACTTCTGCTATTTTTGTTTCTAATTTTACAAATTATTCTGCTGTCAAGGTACATTGGGTTTATAATGTTATTGACCTGATTGGACATTGGAATATCAGCGTCAATCAACACTCCAATGTTTTTTATGCTTTTAGAAAAAGAATTAAAGTGATCCCGAAAGAAATCCCATTAACATTTGCCATTTTAAGGATGGATATTTTGCCTACCGGAGATTTAAATTCTGTTTTTTTCATCATTCTACATTAGTTTGTTTCTACCCATCCAATCGTTAACTTTATTTAAACACGCCCAGTTCTTAGTAAGATACGACCGGAAGCAGCTCAGTGCAGTGCCATTTTCATTCATACCAAAAATTCTCTCAAGACGGCTGAGAAGTATGTGGTCAATCATGTCAAATGCCGCAGATAAATCCAAAGGGCAGAGAACGTTCAGCTTACTTTCGTCTGCATTCCGAGTCAGATGGCTGAATACTCGAAGAAGGGCAGTCTCTGTGCTGTGGTGCTCATTGATGACTGAAACTGGTCTTCTAGAGTATTCTTTTTGAGATGAGCCAGGAGTTAAAAAAGCTTTGAAAGGAACGGAAGGTTGGAAATTGGACGGTAGTTTTTCAATTCGTTTTAGTCAAGCGCTGTTTTTTTTTTCAAAAGTGGTTTAACTAGAGCTGTATTGAAAGGGCTTGGAACTGAGCCAGACAAAAGAGAGGCGTTAATGATTTTAATAATTTGAAATTTTACTTACCACAGCTAGGCGTTCCGAAGCGCACAACAATGATCACAGAAAATTGAAAGTGGATCCTCATTATGCTGCGATAAACCGATTTGGATTCGTTCATCAAATCTTTCAGTGTTTGTTTGTTTAGCACACCCGACAAAGTTCTTTTTTTTCATTTTCGCATACACAGTGGTACCGCGTGATTGTGGTTGAGTTCACCCAAAATCATAACATTGAATAAATTAACTTCCAGCCGATAGACGAGAGAAGTCATATGGCTGAATAATTAATCGACCGTCCGGCCGATTAAAGCGCCTTAAAATTATCCAAGGATTACACAATATATTACCGACAACCCAGCCATGACTAATGTACGTACGGAATATGATTGATCTCTAGCAAATTACCAGTAACATTTTGGCACTAACGAATCCTTGAACATCATTGATTTCTGGGACTGACTAAACTCCGGTCATATTTCTATATAAGCAAAGACTCAGCTCATTCGGTCTCTCTCTCATTCCATCACTCTATTACCAACATGCTATTCTAGTGACCAACTTGAAATTCTATTTAACGGGAAACATTGTGTGGACAAGGGTATGTAATAAATATATCAATCTTATAGCTGTGTGGACTTAAATTGGGTTATGATTAATTAATGCCATTTAAAACTTGTATGTGTAGTTAGTAATAATTAATATAGTGTTTTCGCTTGAGCCTCAGGTTAGCTCATGTTATTAATAGAAATTGATAATTCATGTTATTATAACAAAGTACCGTCGATAGGGTGTGGTTGAGGACGGTCGAAAAATTCGCATCATTATCTTTTGAAGTCAACTCGTCCTTGACATCTTCTTTGAATGTCTCGATATCGATGGCACGGAGATTGCGGGATGTGACTTGTATTTGGTCTCTCCTTGGCGTAGGCACATCAATGTTGTATGTAATGGTGAAATGGTCTAACAAGAGATGAAGTAAGTAGGAAAGTGCCAGAAGACAATAGAGAATAGCAACTTTTCGCGGCGGTGATGGGGGTTTCAACCTGCGACCTAACTGGTACGACAACTCCACCTGGCCGGTGAGCGCGTGACTCTATCGTATGAGCTATCCACGATCCCAAAAAGATCGTCTCTAAGTGACTCTCACCGGCCAGACTGAGTTGTCGTCCTACTAAGGTCGCGGGTTCAAACCCCCATCACCGCCGCGAAATATTTATATTCTCTATGTCTTCTGGCACTTTCCTACTCACTTCATCTCTTGTTGTTATCAACATAAATGCCTGCTCCACTCACTTTTCTGGGTGAAATGGTCTGTAGCTTTCAGGTTGATGACTTCGACTCCAAATGTTACGAGCCAGTCGATGATATGGCCTTTTTGGTGTTTGGATGTGTTGGATAAGACTGTAGTGATCTAAAATTGCCCTTGTAGCAGCAGCGTGGTGATCGCTTGTAGATTCGTGGATGTTAAAATCACCAATGATCACGAAACGTTTGGAGTATCAGTCGTTGACTCAATCAGACGTTATAGCCACAAATATGTTATTGGGGTTAAATTCTCTTGTTCGTAGTGACGAACAACCCCCCCCTCCGAGCATTTATATAGCGCAATATCCACGGAACGTACTCAAAGCGCTTTACAAGGGGCCCCTGACCAACAGCAACACGTAAAATATAGACCGAGAAGCTTCTTAGGCATTAAAAAGATTTTTGTCCGACTGAGCTGTTAACGGTCAGGTACTCATTTTACATCCTAGTAAGGTGAGAGAATGTCAGCAAAGAGCCTTTTTCAAGGACTCAACTATGCGCCGTCCCGTTCTACATGTTTAATTGTTGCGATTGGCTAGGGACTCATTGCAAAGCGCTTTGAGCACGTTTAGTTGATATTGCTCTATATAAATGATCTATTTTTTAAAAAAAATTTGCATATTTGCACACGTCATTCCCATTGTTTATTCCTCTTCGCCTTAGTAAAAAATAATATCATCTGTTATAACATAACACGGATCCCCAATAGACTAATCGCACTTTAGGGAATAAGATTAGGGGAAGAGTAGCGTCCCTTGATTGGGCGTCACCTTAAAGAGAGAACGTCAAAATGGTTTTGCGCTTGCGTCTCTCTGGTCCTCGCTTTCGGTGAAGTGCCTCATGCCGCACAACCATCATGACGTTCTCTCTCTAATAACTTTTCCGCTCGTGACTTCCAATCACCGGACGCTACTCTTCCGCTAATCTCATTCCCTATAAAAAGGATTCTGAGACTCATTAACCAGTCTCGGCGGTACTCTAGAAATACATTTATTTAAAATACTATTAGTCCTCCATCTCCTCCTCCTCCTCCTCCTCCTCCTCCTCCTCCTCCTCCTCCTCCTCCTACTACTACTACTTCTACTACTACTACTACTACTACTACTACTACTACTACTACTACTACTACTACTACTACTACTACTACTACTACTACTACTACTACACTACTACTACTACTACTACTACTACTACTACTACTACTACTACTACTACTACTACTACTACTACTACTACTACTACTACTACACTACTTACTACTACTACTACTACTACTACTACTACTACTACTACTACTACTACTACTACTACTACTACTACTACTACTATTCTGAGACTAATTACCCAGGTAACTGTCGCACTCTAGAAATACAATTATTTTAAAAAATTGGCCAGAAAACTCGTCCTTCAAATACAGATCAAATTCTGGCCAAAATTTTAAATATACATTTTTCCAGAGTACGACGTTTAATTATGTTTATTTTTGCTTTCTTCTCCTCCTCCTCCTCCTCCTCCTTCTCCTCCTCCTCCTCCTCCTCCTCCTTCTCCTCCTCCTTCTCTTCCTCCTCCTTCTCCTCCTCCTCCTCCTCCTCCTCCTTCTCCTCCTCCTCCTCCTCCTCCTCCTCCTCCTCCCTCCTCCCTCCTCCTCCTCCTCCTCCTCCTCCTCCTCCTCCTCCTCCTCCTTCTCCTCCTTCTCTTCCTCCTCCTTCTCCTCCTTCTCTTCCTCCTCCTTCTCCTCCTCCTCCTCCTCCTCCTCATCCTCCACCTTTATTCATATGTGATCAAACTGTCGTAATTTATAATAAAAAAAAAAGATTTTCTATATCTATTCTTGTGTCCTCTCTGTTTCCATCCTTTAAAAAAAAATAGTTTTTCAATTTGCTGATTATTGATAAAATCTTTGTCATTGATACTGCGAGAAACGAACGAGGGGAAAATACTCTGTTATTTAGTTCCTGAAGGAAAAAAAAACATGAGTTGCTTCCCTTTTGCAAAAACAAACAAAAAAAACCCCAAAAAACAAAACCCACAAAAAAACAAAAAAAAAAACAAAAAAAACAAAAACAAACAAAAAAAAAACAAACACAAAAAAAAAAAAAAACGAAACAAACAACTGTGTGTTTCTTTCATTGTTACAAAGCGAGGTTGACACACCGAAGCGGAGACAGAGCGAGAGTAACTATCGGAGGCAGCTAAAAGTATGTGACTGAAATAAAAAATAAAACAAAACAAAAACAGACTAAAAAAAACAAAACAAAACCCCCCCCCCCCCCCAAAAAAAAAAACAAACAACCAACATTAAACAAAAAAACAACCCCAAAAATAAACAAAACAAAATAAATCCCCCCAAAATACAAGAAAAAAACAACCAAAGAACGCCCCCCCCCTCCCCCCCCCCCCCAAAAAAAAAACAAACCAAAAAAAAAAAAAAAAAAAAACAAAAAAACCCAGAGAAACAAATTAAATAACAAAATAAAAGCCCCCTCAATTCATGTTTGGGACTGAACGTAACCTCCGCAAACTCACAGCCTGACCTGATCACACTCAAACCCACACGACAACAAAAACTTCCCGAACCGATACCAAGAAAATCAACGAAGCCCAACTGACAATGCGATAAAACTTAAAAACAAATAAAGAAACGATTAGAATTTACGACGTTACGTTAAATATGAATAAATCAAACCAAACAGACGAACACATGATAAGCGATGCCGGACTTTTGACCCTCGAGACTCAAAAGCTCGACCAAAATCTCAGCTCCAACACCGACGAATAACAATCAATAGAACATGAGTACGCTGCTCCAATAATCTAACTCGGACGAACAAAAAAGCATCGACACAAATCAACAAAAACAACGAGACAGATCAATTCCTCATTCGATGATTGACTCTAAACCTAAAGCATGTGCCTCACAGCCTTAGACCTGACACTGACCAAAACTTGCGTCAAAATTTACGGCGGCAACGAATGTGAAAGTGAGAGTTATATTCAATAGTTCAAACCAGCCAATGGAATCATTTGTTTCTTTGACAACTACTAACGATAACTCACAAGACGGTGCTGCTTAACTAACGAAGAAGTAATGAAAAAACCCCAAATTCACTCATTGAAGTGTAAATACTAAAGAAATAATAATAATAATAAAATTAATGAATAATAATAATAAATAATAATAATAATAATAATAAATAATAATAATAATAATAATAATAATAATAATATAATAATATAATAATATAATAATAATAAATAATAATAATAATAAATAATAATAATAATAATAATAATAATAATAATAATAATAATAATAATAATAATAATAATAATAATAATAATAATAATAATAATAAAAACATAATATAATAATAATAATAATAATAATAATAATAATAATAATAAATAATAATAATAATAATAATAATAATAATATAATAATAATAATAATAAATAATAATAATAATAAAAAATAATATAATAATAGTAATAATAATAGTAATAATCATAGTAATAATGATAATATAATAATAATAATAATAATAATAATAATAATAATAATAATAATAATAATAATAGTAATAATAATATAATAATAATAATAATAATAATAATAATAATAATAATAATAATAATAATAATGATGATGATGATGACGATGATGATGATGATGATGATATGATGATGATGATGATGATGATGATGATGATGATGATGATAATAATAATACTAACAATAATAATAATAATAATAATAATAATCATCATCACATCATCATCATCATCATCATCATCATCATCATCATCACATTCATCATATCATATTCATCACATTATTATTATTATTATTATTATTATTATTATTATTATTATTATTATTATTATTATTATTATTATTATCATCATCATCTTCTTTTTTTCCTTCTTCTGGGGATCAATATCACGCGTGTGTCTATCGGTATCGATTCCAACAGTTTCTCCCTTATTTATTACCGATTACTTCACCAGTCACGCGAAATAAGTAGAGCGTATTCAAATCGGTAATTGGATGTATTAATCAAATATCGATACTTCAATTGATCAGCCAAACTTTTCAATTTGCCAATATTTCAATAAAAGCAAGGGAGGTAGAACACCCCACAGGTTCGATCCTACAAAGCATGAGTTAAGGTAATTTGCTTTGACCAAAATACTCGTGCCCATCACTTAGAATGCTGAATGTCCCAAAATTGAGTGACTCTTTAATTTTTTTCAGACTTGCTTACATTTCCGAAAAATACGAACTTTTGGATTCAACAGAAGAAATAAATAGACATTTTTGATTTAATACAATGTGTTAAAAAGAAAATGTTGGTGCTTCAAAGCATCTATTCAGGGTTTTGAAGGCATGTTTAACTCACTCAAAACTAACACCGACTATATCCGTAGTTTTCCCGGTTACTTTTACCCCATGCCTATTTATTACATTTTTATGAGACAAATTATAGGCGCAGTATCGAAGCTAATGTTTTATAGTTTTTACATGTTAATGATAGTTGAATAAAACTATCTATGTACATGCTCATTTTAATACATTTTTTTCCAATTTTGAAACGTATAAAAAATCTTAGGATTAAGTGAGTCAATACTGCTAATGGTAAAATATTAATTTATAAAGTTAATTATAGTAACTTCTATTTCTTCCTTTGAAAACTACGAATTTTTAACATTTCAAGTAAGTATGTCTGTTTTGTGTTATTTGTAACTTTTGATTAATTCGTTACATGGCGAAATGAGGTGTAGGGAGGGGGGGGGGGGAGAGGGTTGGTTCGACGAATACTCATTTGGTAAAGCACTTGTCTCTCGTGCAAAGGGATCGAGTTCGAACACGGGTGCAGTCGAGATTTTGTTTTGTTTTTGGGCCTTCTTGTCCATCTAAAAGTGATTGAATAGATCAAGCGGAAAATATTTAATTTTGTGATAGATAGACTGCCATCCAACCCAAGAGGTAGTAAGTTATTGCTAGTGTATGTTTAACACTACATACAAACAGGGATAAACTCCTACCTCGAAGGCCAACTAACTCTATAGGACTGCTTTACCAAGATGGTAGCCGGGTAGGATTGCGTGCCTTAAAAAGAAAGATAGAAAAAAAAGCAACCCCCCGCTCAAAAAAAAAAAAAAAACACGACAAAAGAACAACAACAACAACAAAACTAACAAAAAACAACAACAACAAAAACTAGCGAAAAACAACGACAACAAAAAACTAGCAAACAACAAAAACAGCAACACAAACAAAAACAAAACAAAAACAACAAAAAACTAGCAAACAACAACAACGACAACAAAAAACTAGCAAACAACAACAATGACAACAAAAAACTAGCAAACAACAAAAACAGCAACAAAAACAAAAACAAAACAAAAAAAACAACAAAAACAACAACAACAACAACACCACCAACAACAACAACAACATACAACAACACAACAAAAGCAAACAGCGAAAATAAAAAAAAATCAACAACAAAAAAAAAAAAAAAAAAAAACAAAGTTAAAAAAAAAAGAAAAAAAAAAACAAAAAGAAAAAAAATAAAAACCCAACAAAAAACAAGCAAACAAACAAAAAGATTACAAAACTATCTCAACCCCACACCCTCCACCCCCCCCCCCCTCAAAAAAAAAAGAAAAAAAGAAACAACAATAGAAGAACTCCATACTTTTCAATGGAAATCCAATCAGCGAACGACTGAATAATGTGATTCTCAATTCAATGGACGTCGTCATACTTGCATTCTCCTTCAAAGATGTGACAATTAGCTATGTCAAGTTGAACTATATTCCGAAAATTGAACATACACACTTTTTACGTTAATTACTTCTTTATCTTTGGGTGCTAATTTTTGTATATTTTGTATTGTTTCATTCAAATTTGTCTTTTTTTACATTGATTTTGAGAGTAACTATTGTTTGTGGATAAGTGGGGTCGAGGAATTGTGGGTTTTTTTTTATCTCTTACTTTTCTTTTTTTTGGGGGGAGAGGGGGGGGGGGGGGGGGCTTTTTCTTCTTCTTTTCTCATTTTAATTTTGTTTCGTTTTGTTCTATTTTCGTCATTGTTTTTCTAATTTGGTGGGGAGGGGGGGGGGAGTGGTCAATTAAAGCGAGTTTTCTTATTTACTTCTTCGTTACTTACATATTCTTACCGAGCGTGCGTGAAGGCAATCAGACATGGGCTTAATGTCTTGCACTGGGATCAAAGACAACGTCCAGTCTGACAAGATATATAAAAGCTATACTTAGTGCTATCTATACTTATATATTATTACTTCTAATAGGGGCATTGTAGAAATATATGAATAATAATAATATATGAATCCTGATGACAGGATTTATGCGTCCTATGGTGATCCGGTGATATGAAGGAAGAATATATTCTTTTGTTTCTCTCTCTTTTTTTTCAGGGGTTTTACGATACCCTGAACCAGGATCTCTCTACATATCAGAATTTTCTGGATTCAGATGAGGCCGAATTAATCCCTGAAGAACTAAGAAATTTTGCAGTGCCCTCCGTACTAAAGTCACAACAGCCTCAAAACTCTGGCCCAGGACCGTGACCAATGGAAACAATTAACAACATGGATGGAGAGAACAGCTATACTTATCGACCATGACTGAATCACACAATTCTCAGCAAGCGTCATTCGGACTGCAAGGCTTACTACTACTACTACAACTACTACTACTACTACTACTACTACTACTACTACTACTACTACTACTACTACTACTACTACTACTACTACTACTACTAATACTACTACTACTACTACTACTACTACTACTACTACTACTACTACTACTACTACTACGGCTACTACTACCACTACTGCTACTACTACTACTACTACTACTACTACTATTACTACTACTACTACTACTACTACTACTACTACTACTACTACTACTACTACTACTACTTAGGGACATACTAGCGTCCTATCCAAAGAATAGCAAGCAATGCTAGTATCCCTTTCAAGCTGTAGAAACCGGGATTAACTCCGGCTCCATGGGCCGAATGGCTCTGAATGACTACTTATTCACCCCACAGGGTAAATTTGTCTTTAGGTTCTATTCCAAGGGAATACTGGAGTAACCCAAGCGTCAGCCGCAGTGCAGCGCCGCAAACCGAGCTAGGGCGAGGTGACTTGCTGAAGGCCACACGGCGCAGCAGGTATTCGAACTCGGTAACTTTCGGGTACAAAGCAAAGACCGTAACGCTGAGCCAAGCGGCCCAATAGGATTCAATAGTCTGATGTCACGTCCGTTCAGCAACCAGCAGCTTGTTTCTAAGCAAAGACAATCGGTACTTTTTATTCTTTATGCTGGCTAGAACTTTTTCACATGTCATGTGATCAGAATGTATAATAGTCAAAACATGATGAGATTTATGTTTTTCTTCTCTGGATACACTTTTATGCTCGTCGGAGAAGTATTTCATAAGGGCGGTGATGGAGATCATGGCGTCCGCCATTGATCCGATAGTTTAGAATCAGTTACTATGCATCATTACGAGGGAAGTGACGTCACGACTGTTGAACCCTATTGTAGTGTGAGAAACCATTAGAAGCTGTTGTGCAAATGAGATTCATACATGCAATTCAGGAATCAGAGGAAAGATTTATCATTGACTTCTCGTGAAATTTTCAATCATATTATTTGACTGAACGGTCAATTAATTGATTAACAAATTGATTGATTTGTCCATTGCCTGACTGGTCATTCCTTTGATTGATTCAATTATTGGTTGATTCAATTATTGGTTGTGCGGCTATGTGGTCTAGTGGTATGACACTCGCTTTCGGATCGGAAGGTCCTGGGTTCGAGCCTCGCTCGGCGCATAGTTGAGACTTTGGAAAAGACTCTTTACTCACGTTCTCTCACCGTACTCAGGTGTAAAATGAGTATCTGGCCGTTAACAGCGTTGTCTCTGTCCGAGAAAATTGTGATATCGCATAAGAGGCGTCATGTCCCGTCCTAAATGTTGCTGTTGGCCAGGGACCCCTTGTAAAGCGCTTTGAGCACGTTTAGTAGATATAGCGCTATATAAAAGCTCATTAAAAAAATTGATTGATTGATTTTTAGATTTTCATTGATTCAGATTTTGCCATCCGCGTTTGTGAGCGATACTCACTAAACTGTATTACCCCGACTATAAAATTTCATGGTAAAACAGAGTTGTGTGTGTTGGTCCGTTATACTTCCGGATGGCAATGTTATGAGCTTCTTAGCCATGCGCATACTATCTATAGATAGAACGAAGTTGACGTCACTCCGGTCCTTGTTATTGTTCTTTGCCGTCCATGTTTATGAGTAATTCTCACTAAACTGGATTAACCATACTATAAACGTTCAAGGTTACACATATAGTTTTGTGTGTTGGTCCTTTATAGTTCCGGATGGGAATGTTATGAATTTCACAGCATCTATAGATAGTATGCGCTTGGCTAAGAAGCTCATAACATTGACATCCGGAAGTATAACGGACCAACACACAAAACGGTGTGTATCCATGAACGTTTATAGTCGGGTTAATACAGTTCAGTGAGCATTACTCATAAACGCGGATGGCAAAAAACAATAACAAAGGCCTGAGTGACGTCATCTTCGAACTATCTATAGTTGACGTCACTCATGTCTTTGTTTTTATTTTTAGCCAGCCAATTTTATGTGTGGTTCTCACAAAATAGTATTTATCAGATTATAGATAGTATCCGCGAGGCCAAGGAGCTCACAACATTACCACCCGGAAGTATAACCGACCAATACACAAAACTATGTGTAACCATGATCGTTTATAGTCAGGTTAAAACGCGGATGGCAACAAACAATAACAAAGACCCGAGTGACGTCAACTTCTATCTATTAACGGTCAATGTTACACATAGTTTTGTGTGTTGGGAGGTTATTTCCGACTGGTGAATGTTGTGAGCTTTTTGGCCAAACACACAGCATCAAAACGTTGGTATCAGATATCGCATGAGTGCAAGTAATAACGTATAGATAGAATGCGCTTGGCCAAGGAGTTCACAACATTGCCATCCGGAAGTATAACGGACCAATACACAAACTCTGTGTAACCATGAACTTTTATAGTCTGGTTAATACAGTTTAGTGAGAACAACTCACAAACGTGGAAGGCCAAAACAATAACAAAGGCCTGAGTGACGTCATCTGCATACTTTCGATAGATAGTTCGAAGATGACGTCACTCAGGCCTTTGTTATTGTTTTTGCCATCCGCGTTTGTGAGTTGTTCTCACTAAACTGTATTAACCAGACTATAAAAGTTCATGGTTACACAGAGTTTGTGTTATGGTCCGTTATACTTCCGGATGGCAATGTTATGAGCTTCTTAGCCAAGCGCATACTATCTATAGATAGCTAAGAAGCTCATAACATTGCCATCCGGAAGTATGACGGACCAACACACAAAACTGTGTGTATCCATGAACGTTTATAGTCGGGTTAATACAGTTCAGTGAGCATTACTCATAAACGCGGATGGCAAAAAACAATAACAAAGACCCGATTGACGTCAACTTCGAACTATCTATAATATTGCTTCACAGGTGACTTTATTAATTTAATGGAAATTTGTTCCGTCAGATTGGGTGGGAATAGTGATAAATCATTGCAAATCCATTCGAAAAGATTAGAAACAAAACAAGACATGAGCTTTTATGTAGCGCAATGACCACTAAATGCACTCAAAAGGCTTTACTGGGGGTAATGAGCCGAGAGATGCTGTGCGTTTAATAACGTATAGATAGTATGCGCTTGGCTAAGAAACTCACAACATTACCACCCAGAAATATAATGGACCAACACACAAAACTATGTGGAATGTTTATAGTCTGGTAAATACAGTTTAGTGAGAATAACTCACAAACATGGGTGGCAAAAAACAAAACAAAAAACAAACAATAACAAAGGCCTGAGTGACGTCATCTTCGTTTTATAGATAGTATGTGCTTGGCTAAGAAGCTCATAACATTGCCATCAGTATAACGGACCAACACACAAAACTGTGTGTATCCATGAACATTTATAGTCGGGTTAATACAGTTCAGTGAGTATTACTCATAAACGCGGATGACAAATAACAATAACAAAGACTCGATTGACGTCAACTTCATTCTATCTATAGATAGTATGCGCTTGGCTAAGAAGCTCATAACATTGCCATCCGGAAGTATAACGGACGAACAAACAAAACTGTGTGTATCCATGAACGTTTATAGTCATGTTAATACAGTTCAGTGAGAATGACTCATAAACGCGGATGGCAAAAAACAATAACAAAGGCCTGAGTGACGTCATCTTAGAACTATTTATATACAGAGGCAAATATCTTTTTATGGGGACGTTTTATTTCATCTTTCCATTTGCTCGAGGCCAACGGTCACATTGCAATGTGTGCTAAAAATGACCTACATAGTTAACAAATGACCTTTGGCCACAAGAGAACATAAGTCGTGAGTTTTATTCAACAGTTCTAACAACTCACTTGGCGGTCCACAAACCTAAAAATGACGTCAAAATGTGGGACTTAATGGGTTTTAGTGTCAGGCGAGAAGTTACCGATGACCTCGCCCTGATCGTGGCCTTCGTAAACTTATGGCCTGACACTGACCAACAAATAACGTCAAAGGACACGTCTTTGGCCACAAAAGAAAACAAATCGTGAGTTGTATTCAACAGTTTACCAATGGGATCAATTGTTTCCTTGACCACTACTAAAGACAACTCACTTGGCGGTTCTCTGTATAGATAGGATGCGCTTGGCTAAGAAGCTCATAACATTGCCATCCGGAAGTATAACGGACCAACACACAAAACTATGTCTATCCATGAACGTTTATAGTCAGGATAATACAGTTCAGTGAGCATTACTCATAAACGCGGATGGCAAAAAACAATAACAAAGACCTGAGTGACGTCATCTTCGAACTATCTATTGTTAATTGACTTGCTATCATTCGAAATGTTAACTTACCAAATTTTTGAAGTCCGCACGCGTAGCGTCTACGTTAATAATAAATATGTTCGAGGTGCAGTTCGAGCAAAGCTTGCAAATTGCAAACGAAAACACGCGACTCCACTGATTCTTCGTCACCGAGTGATGATGGTCGCTCAGGACTTTGTTTGTAACCCCAGGAACTGACAGTCATTCTGAAACCCGATCCTTTCTGTCAGTTGGGAGAAGGTGAAAACCACAAACACATAAATCAATAATAAGCAAAATAAAGAAATGTTTTTCCGTGTTTGTCAGATCTAAAATATTTCCTTGTTTGTTTTTTGTTTTTAAGGGTTTTACGGCGCTTGCAACACATTCAGGTCATATCAGCGCCAGTAAAAAGGAAGAAAATGGGATAGTAAATTGCAATTTAAGCACCCAAGAAAAGGGAAGACAAAGGGGAATTGGTTAAAATAGGAAACAGATGTAGATTCCAAGAGCACACTATCAAAAATACTTAGTTTGAGATCGCCTAAAAGACACAAGCACAGGTCCCAACGAAGAGGAACACACTCAAATGTTTACAAATCATATAATATAATATGTAAACTAAACATAATACAATGCATAACAGAGAGATGATTTACAAGGAAAAAAATATCATCTCCCAAAAATATAACTATACATTTGATTGTTTCGTTTCCCTCTCAGTCTAGGACTCCGGCCAGGGTCAGGGCAAAATCTCATTCCAAGACAAAGACAGAAAGCAATTGGAAAACAGATACTGGGTGATAGAAGACACAGCATGTACCTCCCTGCCCGCTATGGGAGGTCAGGATCCCCACCCAGAATATTTCCTTGAACTGATTTGGATTCCCGATAGCTCAGTTGGTAGAACATGCGCTCCACACACGCAAAGGGACCGAGATCAATCCCAGGTGCAGTCGACATTTTTTTTTCAGGACCCGCTGTCCACAGTGATTGGGTAGCTGGGTCTGTTCGATGTGGCGGAAGTACTTTGCGAGAGACTAGCGTCCTATCCAACGGATAGCAAGCAATTGCTATTGTCCGTTTCACGCTATAGAAACCGGGTTAAACCGTAGCCATCGTTATGTTATGGTCTGAGACTGGAATCCAAAAGGACTGGCATTTTGACGTCATTATTTGGTTTTTGCACCGCCTAGTGAGTTGTCGTTAGTAGTGCTCATGGAAACAAGTTATTTCATTGGTTGAACTATTGAATACAACTCACGATTTGTTTTCTTTAGTGGCAAAAGACTGGCATTTTGACGTCATTTTTTGGTCAGTGTCAGGCCATAACTTTACGAAGGCCGATCAAAAGGGTAGCAAGCAATTTCACGCTCTAGAAACCTGGATAAACGCGACTCAATGGGCTTCGCGAGGTCCCAGGTTTGATAGTTTTTGCTAAGGTAAGGGTCATTTAAATCGATCGGTATTTGGAGGATGAGTTTTCTGGTCAAAGTTTTTAATACTTGTCTTTCCAGGGTACGGTAGTTATAATAATAATAATAATAATAATAATAGTAATAATAATAATAATAACAATAATAACAATAATAGTGATAATAATAATAATAATAATAATAATAATAATAATAATAATAATAATAATAATAACAATAATAATAATAATAATAATTATAATAATAATAATAATAATAATAATAATAATAATAATAACAATAATAATAATAATAATAATAATAATAATAATAATAATAATAATAATAAATAATAATAATATAAAATAATAATAATAATAATAATAATAATAAATAATAATAATAATAATAATAATAATAAATACATAATAATAATAATAATAATAATAATAATAATAATAATAATAATAATAATAATAATAATAATAATAATAATAATAATAACAATAATAATAATAAGAATGATGTAATAATAATAATAATAATAATAATAATAATAATAATAATAATAATAATAACAACAGATGGTTTTTATATAGAGCCTTACCCCGTATAGATAGTATGCAGATGACGTCACTCAGGCCTTTGTTATTGTTTTTGCCATCCGCGTTTGTGAGTTGTTCTCACTAAACTGTATTAACCAGACTATAAAAGTTCATGGTTACACAGAGTTTGTGTGTTGGTCCGTTATACTTCCGGATGGCAATGTTGTGAACTCCTTGGCCAAGCGCATTCTATCTATACAGTTTAGTGAGAACAACTCACAAACGCGGATGGCAAAAACAATAATAAAGGCCTGAGTGACGTCATCTGCATACTATCTAGAGCAGACCAACACTCAAAACTACGTGTAACCTTGAACGTTTATCGTCTGGATAATACTAGTTGTGGTGATGACTAATGGTAGAGATTGTGTCGTTAGTAATTGTAACATGTTTTCGGTGGTAATGATAGATATGCTGGCGGTGAAGGTGGCAGTTATTGTGATTATTCTTGTGGGTAATGGTGATAGCGATGATGATGGTAATTGTGCTGGTTTTGGTGATTGTGCTTGTTGTGGTGATTTTGATACTGCTATGTGGTCTAGTGGTATGACACTCGATATCGGATCGGAAGGTTGAAGGTTCGAGCCTTGCTCGGCGCATAGTTGAGTCCTTGGAAAAGGCTCTTTACTCACATTTTCTTACCGTACTCAGGTGTAAAATGAGTACCTGGCCGTTAACAGCGTTGTCTCTGTTCGAAAAACAATTACCTCACAAGAGTCATGTCCCGTCCTACATGTTAAGCGTTGCTGTTGGCCAGGGACCCCTTGTAAAGCGCTTTGAGCACGTTTAGTGGATATTGCCCTGTATAAAATCTCAATTTTTGTTGTTGTTTGGTAGTTGGAGAGGCGAAGGTCGAGGGAATATCAGCCACGCCAGTATTAATGCTATTTCAAAACTCGTATGAATATAAATGAGGGTGTGAGACAGCAGAAATCCCTAGATGGCGCTACGAACGTGTTTATGATATTATAAAACAACTCTATTCTGTCATGGTAAGCATTGGCTCGATGTTCTATCATATTCAGAATAATTTTATTGGGGGGTGTAAAACACAAACCATGTCTAAAACCAATCTAACCACAGGTCAAATTGATGCTATGCGTTTAGCTAAAAAACTCACAGCACAGCACCCGCCAGTCAGATATAGATAGTTCGAAGATGACGTCACTCAGGTCTTTGTTATTGTTTTTTGCCATCCGCGTTTATGTGTAATGCTCACTGAACTGTATTAACCCAACTATAAACGTTCATGGATTCACACAGTTTTGTGTGTTGGTCCGTTATACTTCCGGATGGCAATGTTATGAGCTTCTAAGCCAAGCGCATACTATCTCTAGATAGTTCGAAGATGACGTCACTCAGGTCTTTGTTATTGTTTTTTTTTGCACTCCGCGTTTATGAATAATGCTCACTGAACTGTATTAACCCGATTATAAACGTTCATGGTTACACAAAGTTTTGTGTGTTGGTCCGTTATACTTCCGGATGGCAATGTTATGAGCTTCTTAGCCAAGCGCATACTATCTATAACGTACCAACGCACAAAACTTTGTGACGATGATGATGGTAATTGTGCTGGTTTTGGTGATTGTGCATGCATGCTGTGGTGATTTTTGGTGGTTGTGATGGTAGTTAGTTGAAGAGGCTGAGGTACATGGCAACAGTTTTAGGAATGTCGTGGGAATATCGGCCACGCCAGTATTAATGCTATTTCAAAACTCGTATGAATATAAATGAGGGTGTGAGACAGCAGAAATCCCTAGATGGCGCTACGAACGTGTTTATGATATTATAAAACAACTATATTCTGTCACGGTAAGCATTGGCTCGATGTTCTATCATATTCAGAGTAATTTTATTGAGGGGTGTAAAACACCAACCATATCTAAACCAATCTAGCCACAGGTCTAATTGATGCTATGCGTTTAGTTAAAGAACTCACAGCACAGCATCCGCCAGTCGGATATAACGTCATGGTGATGGGGGAGGTGGTAATGGTGATGATGATTATGGTCGTGGTTGTAATGGTTGTGGTGATTGTGATGCAACGACAACTCACAAGGCGGTGCAAAGACCAAATAATGACGTCAAACTGCCACTCCTTTTGGATTTCAGTGTCAGGCTATAACATAACGATGGCTACGCTAGAACCTTCTAGGACTTATAGATAGTATGCAGATGACGTCACTCAGGCCTTTGTTATTGTTTTTGCCATCCGCGTTTGTGAGTTGTTCTCACTAAACTGTATTAACCAGACTATAAAAGTTCATGGTTACACAGAGTTTGTGTGTTGGTCCGTTATACTTCCGGATGGCAATGTTGTGAACTCCTTGGCCAAGCGCATTCTATCTATAGTTTGACGTTATCTTTGAGGTTTGTGGACCGTCTAGTGAGTTGTCTTTAGTAGTTGTCAAGGAAACAAGTGATCCCATTGGTTGAACTGTTGAATACAACTCACGATTTGTTTTCTTTTGCGGCCATAAGAATTGTCTTTTGACGTCATTTTTTGTTGAGTTTACGATTTCAAAACATTTATTTTAGGCAATTGCCAATATAACTTATACAAGAATATATTTTCATTAAAAAACAACAACAAATAAGTAAAATCAGTAATACAAAGGGTATGCGCAGACACAATCAGCAAATATTAAATCACTTGGTTTGCTTACATTGGCTTGTTGCCGAAAAAGTGATAATCATAGGCTTGTCTGTCTTATACAAATATGATCTTGGGTAAATTATTTTTTTTATCAATATACCAATCCAAGGTCGTCAAGACGTCGGTACATTACTCGTACGTACCACCCACGCCTCGATCAAACAAAACATATAAATAGTTCGAAGATGTCGTCACTCAGGTCTTTGTTATTGTTTTTTGCCATCCGAGTTTATGAGTAATGCTCACTTAACTGTATTAACCCGACTATAAACGTTCATGGATACGCGAAGTTTTGTGTGTTGGTCCGTTATACTTCCGGATGGCAATGTTATGAGCTTCTTAGCCAAGCGCATACTATCTATAGATAGTATGCGCTTGGCTAAGAAGCTCATAACATTGCCATCCGGAAGTATAACAGACCAATACACAAAACTGTGTGTAACTTCAGGTTAATACGGTTTACTGAGAATTACTCATAAACGCGGATGGTAAAAAAACCCACAAAGACCTGAGTGACGTCAACTTCGAACTATCTATAAACGATGGCTACATAAAGTTTTGTGTGTTGGTCCGTTATACTTCCGGTTGGTAATGTTGTGATCTCCTTAGTCAAGGGCATAAGTTCTATATGGCAACATAGTTCTTTTCCACCCGAAAGGGAATGGAAAATTCTGCCAGAAGAAATTAGTGACATAACCAAGTCAAGAACAATTCCTGGGCGTTCTGTGCGTATGTAAATGGGCATGATCTATATTACATTTCCATATGCTCGAGGTCATTGGTCACATTGCAAAGTGTGCTCAAAATGACCCACATAGTGAAAAGTGTTCACAGTTTGAGAAATATCCCACGTTACAATACGATTCAATAGTCTGATGTCACGCCGCCTGGCAACGGCGGCCATCTTAGTTCTAAACAAAGAAAATCATTACGTTTTATTTTTCATGCTGGCTAGAACTTTTCATATGTCTTGTGATCAGAATGTTTTAAAGTCAAAACATGATCAAATGTATGTGTTTTTTCCCCTCTGGTTACGCTTTATACTCGCCGGAGAAATATTTCATACGGGCGTCCGCCATTGTTCCGATAGTTTAGAGCCAGTGTTACTAAGTTACCATGCGTCATTAGGAAGGAAGTGACGGAACGACTATTGAATCCTATTGGTCATTTTGCTGAGCATGACTCAAGGGTATGTTTACAAGGTTCATAAACAAAGCAGCGTGTTTTAATTCATTTGATTCTTTTAAAAATTACTAGCGAAAAAAGTACTGGGAAAAAAGGAACAACAATAACAATTAAAATCAAACCAAGACAAAACGAGACTAAAAAGCATATACACAAACTTAGTTAGAAACACCCCCCCCCCCTTCCCCCATCCCCCATGTCAATAGACAAACGAACGAAAATCATAAAAAAAGCAAAACAAAAACGAAAAAACAAAGCAAAACAAAACAAAAGATAATAAACAAAAAACAACAACAACAACAACAACAACAACAAAAAACAACAACAAACAAAATAAAAAAAACCCAAACAAAACAAAAAACAAAAAGACAACAAAAAAACCCCAACAAACCACATTAAAATTAAAACACCGACAAAGTCAAGAATAAAAGCAAAAAAAAAAACAAAAAAACAAAAACAAATACGTTTCCATTAAGAATCAACGAGTACGAATTCATTTTGCTTTGATCATGTCAGAGACAAAAGCTATTCATATCATCAACCATCCTCAAGACGGAAGTGGAAAAACTCCACCAGGTCCTAAGATATAACTTTAACCCTTTCCCACAGGCGGTTTTTGATTTCTGAGAATGTGACATAAAAGTTATTATCTTTTTAAAAAAAATAATCATTAACCCTCTCCTTACCAAATACAGGAAAAATCGTCACATTTGTTAGGATAAAACCGTGGACCGCGATTTATAGATAGATACTCAAGTGTAAAATAAGTACCTGTGCATTAACAGCGTTGTCTCTGTCCGAAAAAATGTAAATCGCTTAACAGGCGTCATGTCCCGTCCTAAATGTTAATTGTTACTGTTGGACAGGGACCCCTTGTAAAGCGCTTTGAGAACATTTAGTTGCTATATAATTTTAAAATTTTATTCAGTTAGCTGATTTCTTCTAACTAAATTCTATCAGACGATAAACCTTTTTGTGTATTTGTAGAACTGATATAGCAGGCAGAAATGGTGTGTGTGCGTATTCTATTTAAACACATACCATGCCATGTTTACCGACTTGACATTGAACACCACACACGGAAGTTTCATGTCTCCATAGTTTTATTTTAGCCTCCGATACAACCAACACTTTTCTCCGTCAGATTTCCTTTGTACATCATGGTATTTGAAGAAATAGTTTTGGTAAAGTTATAAGAACTTAATGCTGTATTGTATAGATAGTTCGAAGATGACGTCACTCAGGTCTTTGTTATTGTTTTTTGCCATCCGCGTTTATGAGTAATGCTCACTGAACTGCATTAACCCGACTATAAACGTTCATGGATACATACAGTTTTGTGTGTTGGTCCATTATACTTCCGGATGGCAATGTTATGAGCTTCTTAGCCAAGCGCATACCATCTATAGTCAGTTGGGTGATTTCTTCTCACTAAATTCTATCAGACAATAAACATTTTTGTGTATTTGTAGAATTGATATAGCAGGCAGAAATGGTGTGTGTGTGTGTGTGTGTGTGTGTGTGTATTCTATTTAAACACATACCATGCCATGTTTACCGACTTGACATTGAACACACACATACGGAAGTTTCATGTCTCCATAGTTTCATTTTAGCCTCCGATACAACCAACACTTTTCTCCGTCAGATTTTCTTTGTACATCATGGTATTTGAAGAAATAGTTTTGGTAAAGTTATAAGAACTTACTGATGTATTGTAAAGTTTGTTTTGATGAACAAAATTATTATGTGCGGCTATGTGGTCTTGTGATATGACACTCATTATCGGATCTCAAGGTTCTGGGCTCCAGTCACGCTCTAAGCGGCGCATGGTTGAGTCCTTGGAAAAGGCAATTTACTCACATTCTCTCACCATACTCAGGAATAAAAAGAGTACTTGGCAGTTGACGGCTTTGTCTCTGTAGGGAAAAAAATGTAAT